>NC_135803.1:116902316-117140664 GCF_964213995.1 Mustelus asterias | reverse complement strand
TGGACCCGATAATCACATGTAAAAAGCATTTAAAATATATTAAAAACAGATTTCAATCACTTACCTCTCTTCCCACTGGTTTGCAGCACAGTCCCAACTGCGACTGTTCCCTGGCTCTGGGAGACGCACATGCGTCGGGAATGCATGCGCGAATCCCACGAAATGGGCGACACGCAATTCTCCCGACTGACCCGCCAAAAAATGTGCGGGTCACAATGGGAGAATTACCCCCCATGTTTCTCTCGGCTCACACCAATTTGGTTTGCTCTTAACTGCCCTCAAAAATAGCTAGCAAGTCACTTAGGTGTGGGAGGCTCACCCCCACCTATCACGGGCAACAATGTCAATCATGCTTGTACTATTTGTGACTTCATTTTTAGCTCGTACACTTCCAATACAGATTTCTGGATGCAGCGCCATACGGAGCCAAGTTCTTTATAGTCTGAAGTGCAATATGGATTCCTGGAGAGGTACTTAAACAAATATTTTGCCTCCTTCATCCACTGTAATAACATTTGTTTGACAGTTTTTTCTGCTGGATACTTTTGAAGAGCTAGGCTGTTGAAATGTTTGACTTTTGAGAGCAGATGAAAACTTTGCTCACAATGAAACAGTGATAACTACGTCCGTGGTAGATTTGTCTCACTCTGTGGTGTTGAAAAAAATGTGGTAAGTTTCTCATTTTAGTACCGTTTCTTAAGGCTCTAATTCGCAAAGATATGGGGTGGGATTTTCTGCCACCAATGCCCCCACCCATACCCTTGTGGGTGTTTTCCGGTGGCAGAGGCGGCTCACCATTGGCCGCCAGCAGGATCCTTCAGCCAGCCAATGTCAATTACATCTTGCATGGCTTGAATGTCTTGCCGCCGGGAAACCTACTGCGGTGCGTCGCTTTCAGCGGTACTGGAAGATCCCACCAGCGGGAAGGGCCGGGAAATCCTGCCCATTATCTTTTTGCTTTAAAGACAGAAACGTTAATTAGTTAACTTTAAATGCAACAAGATAATACTAACAGGCAGAAAATGCAATTTAAATACAGTTCTGCATCTGCAGCATTCTGTTTTACAATTAATGCATTCCAAAGGTTCCCCAAGCATTTTCATATTAACCTCCCATCGTCCCTGACATCCTACCTTGTACTCACAGCTGTTACTATTCAGAGTCAGCACAGCTGAGGGAAACTAAATCTTTGTCTTAAAACAAGAAAAAATGCTGCTTCTTAAAATAGTATCTTAACATGCAGTATATCTAACCGAGCAAGGCCATTGCACTTATTATACGTCACTGAAAAGGGAAAGGGATATCATCTTCAGTGATAATTGGCTTCAAAATTGGCATAATTCAGCCCAGATCTCTGTAAATTAACTTTTTTAATGACTCTTACTCATGTAAACATTGTATTGCCCTGTTTCTTTTTCAATAAAAATAAATTAGCATGAAATATGGCAAGAAGGAGCAGATATTTGAAGGGGTATGCAAATAGTGAAATGCAATATGGGTGTCCCATAAATTATCTTAGTTGTTGATCAAGCATAAGCTTTGAAATTGCTGTTGGTGACAGTAATTAATGAATACTTAACATGTTTGGTATGACATTATCGGTGTAGCCATTAAGAGAGAAAATAAAAGAAAGAACTTGTGTTTATTTGGTGCCTTTTATGTCCTCAGGACATGCCAAAGTGTTTTACAGCCAATGAATTATCTTTGAAGTGTTGTCACTGTTATGTGGATACATGCAGCATTGAGTTTACGCACAGCAAGATTCCCATCAAAAC
Source organism: Mustelus asterias (assembly GCF_964213995.1). NCBI lineage: Eukaryota > Metazoa > Chordata > Chondrichthyes > Carcharhiniformes > Triakidae > Mustelus > Mustelus asterias. The sequence goes on along the minus strand of NC_135803.1, from coordinate 117,138,889 downwards.
CAATGAGATAAATATCCAGGTAATTTGTTGCTGTTGGATGAGGGATAAGTGTGTTTGCCAAGAAATTCTGTTGTTCTCTACTAATACTTCCACATTGACCCATAAAGGCAAATTGTTTCATGTCTCAACTGAAAGACAGCATACTATGCCTTTGGTACTTAACTCTTTTCTGTGAACTGATTTAAAATGGTTCTGTAGCTAGACTCTAATGTTTGCCAAAGCAGGTTTGCCCATTCAATTTCCTCACATAACTCTCCTCCAGGCTATTTTTCATCGGGGGCAGTTGAAGTGGGGTAATAAAGACAGCGAAGGGAGTTCTACCCTCAGTAAACCGGTAGGTTTGAGTTGAGTGGAAAATTAAAGTTTTAAAAGCCAAATCCTGACTTCAATCTACCTCCAATCAAGTTCTGCTTTTTACCGAGGTGTCAGGCAGACAATCAACCAACTCACTCTCAGGAGCTGGGTTGATAATTTGATTGTACTGTGTATCTATGTTTATCCACCATTTAGAATACACCCTAGCAGGGTTTCTGGATGTAAGAAGTCAGCTGTAGGGAGGCAGGGATTGTTGTTTCCACTAACCTGATGATCCAACCTCATCAAGCACCCCACATCTCCAACAACTGGATATATACCTGGCCTTTCCAATATCGCTCTGTAGCCTCTGACTTCCCCGTGAATTCCTACCTCCTCTAAACACTGAAGCCTCAATCCACCATCCCACCCAAAATAAGGCCTCTAACTAAACCCCAAGGATCTGACCACTACCTGAATCTGGGTTCCAATTCCTGATCACCCCACCCATTGAGGTCTGCCAAGAGGCCAGGATTCAGCTGTCCCCAAGCCAGCTGCTGGGCCTCTGGGTGTGTTCCTCCCAAGGCTGGTGGAGATGCATCAGGAAACCCAGGGGGTTGCAGAAGGGCTGTCAGCAACCATGCTGTGACTGCAAGGTTGTTTACAGGAGTCCAACAAAGTGCTGTTGCAGGAGGTGGTGCCGACACAGCGTGAGATCCAGACCAACACTGCAAGGGTGGCGACCACAGTGGAAAGTCTCGCTCAGGGGTCTGTCTTCATGGGTGACAGGGTCCAGGCCATCCTGGAGACACAACGAGCCACGGGTGAGCGTGTTTCCGGCATCCAGGAGGCACAGCGTTCAATAGCCATGGGTGTCGGGGGCATGTGGGAGACACTGCTGGCCATGGCTGGGACTCTCGCCGGCATTCTGGAGACACAGCAGGCTGTGACTGTGAGCCTCGACAACTTAGCCCAGGCTCAGAGGGCTACCGCTGAGGGGCTCCAGAGCCTGGCTTGCTCACAGAATGCTGTAGCGGAGGAGCTCCAGAGCTTGGCCCAGTCTCAGAGGGCTAAGGCTGAGGGATCACAGATCATGGGGCAGATGCATCTAGGCAGAGGTCACGCCAGAGCTTCTGGAGCTCAGTCCAGCTACCCTGGCATCCCATGGAGTGTCCCCGGGGCCTCTGTCTCCCCAAGGGAGGAGGAAGGGCTTGAGGCCATGCCGGTGTCTTCCACCCAGGAGATCTCAGACATCCCGAGACCTTCCAATTTCCCCCTTCCTCACATGGGGGCATCTCAGGGCCAGCGAGATGAACAGGGTGGCACCAAAACAGTGCCATCCGCAAGTCAGCCGGGGCCATCCAGGTCCTGGCCGCCCAGGAGACATCCAAGTAATGGAGCATGCATCACAGCTGGACACCTCCACCTCCAATGTGGATCCTGGAGTAGCACCGAGAAGAAGCAGTAGACCACACAAAGTAAGAAAGTTGTAGTTCACTAAGACGGGTGAAGGTCACCAGTAGTCAGGGTTTATTAATCAACAATGTTAAGAACACAAACTGTTAATTGCACCTCACAGCTGTGACCAATGTGTTTCTGATTCTCCCCCCTCCCCCCGCCCTCCCACCCCCCACCCCACCCCACAGGGTTGAGTGGCCCCCATTCCCATGCCTAGCGGTGCTATCTGTTGTGCCTTGCAAGTCTCAGCCACATGTTACACAGTGCCTGCCCTACCTTCCCCAACATCCATCAGATGTTGCAAGTGCCCCCTGGCCCCCCCCCCCCCCCCCCCAACAAATTGGTCAAAAAACATGTGTCCCCAATCCTTACAGCTATGTGGGCCAGGGTGGCAGCGTGCATTCAGAGTACAGGTAGGAGTTAGACTTGAATAGCACCAGGGGCAGGATCCCAGTGTGCACAACAGCGAGTCACTATCATACTCCAGCCTTCAACCAAGACTCGCAACCATTGCCAGCCCAGGCACATTAACAGGTTCAGATGATTCTGGGGATGGGGTGGTGGGATGACAGAGGTTGGGGAGGGTGATGTGGTGGTTTGAGGGACCCAGGTCAGTTTGGAGGGGGAATAGCAGCTGCACTTGCTCCTGGGGTGTGGCGGATGTGTGGTGGTTGCAGCCCCCTCACTGCTTGGCACCTAGCTGGGCTGCAATCAAGACATCCCTCGCTACCCTTCCCTGCTGGACACCTGCCATCGCTGCCCGTCCTCTTTCCTCTCGCTCTTCATATGGCAGGACGTCCACCTCATTTCCTCGCCGTTCCTCCTCCTCTTCCTGCTTCAGCTGGTCTCCCCGCTGCTGGGCGATGTTGTGCAGAGCGTAGCAAACAGTGATGATGATTTGATTTGATTTGATTTATTATTGTAACATGTATTAACATACAGTGAAAAGTATTGTTTCTTGTGCGCTATACAGACAAAACATACCATTCTTAGAGAAGGAAACGAGAGAGTGCAGAATGTAATGTTACAGTCATAGCTAGGGTGTAGAGAAAGATCAACTTAATGCAAGGTAGGTCCATTCAAAAGTCTGACAGCAGCAGGGAAGAAGCTGTTCTTGAGTCAGTTGGTACGTGACCTCAGACTTTTGTATCTTTTTCCCGACGGAAGAAGGTGGAAGAGAGAATGACCGGGGTGCGTGGGGTCTTTGATTATGCTGGCTGCTTTGCCGAGGCAGTGGAAAGTGCAGACAGAGCCAATGGATGGGAGGCTGGTTTGTGTGATGGATTGGGTTACATTCACGACCTTTTGTAGTTCCTTGTGGTCTTGAGCAAAGCAGGAGCCATACCTGTTGAAGTGGAAACTTTCCTGCTTCTTGACAGTGATAGAAAGACTCAACAAAATTCGTTCTGACAAAATAACAAGAATTTATTTACGAAAGACTACATGCAGTATATGGCTGAAACTTGAGGTCAGAGAGCAGTTGGTACAACTGCTGTTTCTTCCACAAGTCCGCAATTACACAAAGAATCAGTTCAGTATTTATACATAATCATTATCAGTTTGCATGACCAGAGCATATTCCGGAATTCGATTAGTAATAGAATCATAAGCAATGTCATTAATCATGTCATAACTTGCTGACCTCCTGGAACTCTTTGTCTCAACATTCATACCCTTATCTTGTCCTTTGATGGAATAGAAAAAGGTCAGTGACTCCTTCATCCCTGACATTATCTTGTCTTATTCATACAGCCTTAAGTTATGCGGAGTCAGCCTTATCAAGTCTTACAGGGGTCTGGCATTTTGAAATAGCTTTGGTCAGCCGTTCTTATATTGTACCGAATAGCTGACCAATTTTCCCATCATGCTATTCCTTAGTTCATACAACTTCACATACCAAGCTGTGATACAACCAGAAAGAATGCTTTCTATGGTGCATCTGTAAAAGTTGGTGAGAGTCGTAGCTGACTTGCCAAATTTCTTTAGTCTTCTGAGAAAGTGGAGGCATTGGTGGGTTGTCTTAACTATAGTGTCGGCATGGGGGGACCAGGACAGGTTGTTGGTGATCTGAACAGCTAAAAACTTGAAGCTCTCAACCCTTTCTACTTCGTCCCCGTTGATGTAGACAGGGGCATGTTCTCCTTTACGCTTCCTGAAGTCGATGACTATCTCCTTCATTTTGCTGACATTGAGGGAGAGATTATTGTTGCCGCACCAGTTCACCAGATTCTCTAGCTCATTCCTGTACTCTGTCTCATCATTGTTTGAGATCCGACCCACTGCGGTGGTGTCGTCAGCAAACTTGATGATGCGTGAAGCACGCACAGGGTCATACTAGAGGGCCCCCCCAGAGCGGTCCAAGCAGCGGAACCACATCTTAAGCAGGCTGATGACCGCTCTATGATGGACCGGGTGGCTGCATGGACCTTGTTGTAGCGGGTCTCCACTTTGGTCTCAGGCATCGGGACAGGCGTCATCAGCCATGACCTTAGCGGGTATCCTTTGTCACCTAGTAGCCATCCCGGGAGCCTGGGCTGGACTTCAAAGAGCCCAGGGATGTTCGACTGCCTGAGCACAAAGCTGTCATGGACACTCCCTCGATGGCCTGCATCGACCTGCATGATTCTCATTTGATGGTCGCAGGCAATTTGAACGTTCAGGGAGTGGAACCCTTTCCTGTTCACAAATCGTTGCGGCCCTGCTTGTGGGGCCCGCAAGGCAATGTGTGTTTCATCCACTGCTCCCTGGACATTGGGAATCCCAGCAATGGAAGCAAAGCTGAGAGCCCAGGCCTCCTGTGTGCACGGCCCACATCGAAATTTATGTACTGCCCTGCCCAGGCAAACAGGGCATTTGTGACCTGCCACACACATCTGTGCACGGAGGCCTGGGAGATCCCAACTAGGTTGCCACTGGGTGCCTGAAATGAGCTGGAGGCATAAAAATTCAGGACAGCCGTAACCTTCACATCAACAGGGAGCGGGTGGCCGCCCCTCTCCTGAGGTGCCTGGTGTGCGAGCACCTCAGAAAGGTGTCGCACCGTGGTCTTGGAGAGCCACAGCCGGCGACGGCACATCTCCTCCGAGAGGGCCTCGAAGGAATTGCAGGGCCTGTACCGCCTTGGCCTCGGCACCCTCTGCCTTCTGTGCACCCTCTTGGGAGCCTGCCCACCCACCTCCTGGCCCTCAGCGGCAGCCCCCTACCCTCCTTCCTGAGTGATTGGTAATGACTGCTCCTGCAGTGGTCTCTCCACGCCCGCCACATCCTGAGCCGCCTCCTCCTCCTCCTCCTCCGCCCCTGCTGCCACCATAATGGCCAGCTCCAAATTGAGCAGATCAAGATCCATCTGCACAGCGGGGTTTGGAAAGAGCATAGAATGACGGATTATTATCATTGGCTGCATAGGCCCAGCACCACCCCAATCCCTCACTTGGGCCAGCATCTTCACTTGTGGGTGCTGGCAACACCACACAATCCACGGTGCCATGTGTGTGACCCGATTAGGGTTGTGTGAAATTCCCATCTTGACAAATGCTGGCACCGATTATGCAGGTCAGTGTGCAGCCATGGGCAATATGCACCCTTGAGCCATTGCCATGTGCGCAACTGCAGCATCTGTTACAGGCATGTGTTGCTGGTCCGTGTCACAGGGCAGGGACAGACTGCAAAGCAGCACCAGATGTGTGCCCAGTGACAGCAGATTCCATGCAGTCCATGTCTGAACTTCTGCACCCCGGCCTGGAGCAGCAACTGCTTCATCTGGTTAGGTCTCTGTCAGCACATGGTGCACTCCTCCCCCACCCCAGCACTCAGTCGAGTCCCTGACCACACCCCGCGGCAAGACAATGCCACTGAAAAGTGCCCTGGAGGGGAAGGCTAAGCAGGACTCCTTGAGGGTGCCTCCCACACTGAGCTGCAGCGCTGCCCTGGAGGGGAGGGCTGAGCAGGACTCCTTCACGGAACCTCACCCAGAGAGCTCTGAGAAAATACAAGTCCCCCCAGACCCCACCCCAGATACCACTTGTCCAAGGGCCAGCACCTGAAGACAGCAGGAAGAAGCCCACCAGGCATCTCCAGGGCCTGTCTGCAATATCCCCTGCACTCCACTAGCAGCACTTACCTCGTCACGCCATTTCAAGGCTGCCAGGTTGAGACTTTTATATACTTACTCTGATTTGTGTCAAAATGACATCACGCCAAAGAGGTGGAAGACACAAACGTGGGCGGAGATTGCCGTGTCGATCCCGATAATGGCATGCTATGGTATGGGAAGTAATGCAAATCAGCAGCATGCCGGTTTTCTGCGCAGTCCCAGCAGCGCCATTTTTTTCTGGTTGGGAGATGCGCGCTGGTCGTAAAAACTCGCGGGGAACTAGCGAAATGGCCAACATGCGCATCTCCCGACCCGACTCGCTAGAAAATTTGCGGGTCGCGATGGGAAAATCACCCCCACACTGTCTAGTTCAAATTGCACAGCATATGTGGAAACCTGCCTTCCCATGACGGCAGAGTGGTTAACACTACTGCCTCACAGTGCCAGGGACCAGCGTTCGATTCCCGGCTTGGGTCACTGTCTGTGCAGAGGCTGGACATTCTCCCTGTGTCCTCCGGGCGCTCCGGGTTCCTCCCACAGTCCAAAAGACGTGCTGGTAGGTGCATTGGCCATTCTAAATTTTCCCTCAGTGTACCCGAACAGGCACTGGGGTGTGGTGACTGAGGAATTTTCACAGTGACTTCATTGCAGTGTTGATGTAAGCCTACTTGTGACACTAATAAATAAACTAAGCTAATGTGCTACTGAGACCTTCCCTGTCTGACAGGTCGGGAAGTTAAAATTTTCCCCTTTAGCTCCAAAACACTAAAATCCACTTCTCCTCTGATTAGTTTTTTTTTGGTTCTAATAACTATCTGATATATAATTAAAATTTTTAAAACTTGTGTCACCATCAAACTGTTCCTATATAACTGTTGTCATGAGCTCCTAATTCAAATTAACACATTTCAGCACTTAAGTTCCCTTAATATCAATTTGATGTTGTGTCAAGACTTTCTATTGATAAGTTTTCAGAAGTTCAAACATAAGAGAAAAGAAATCAATCACTAAAATGGGTAATGTGAAAATGGATCACTTTCTCGTCATCAATTCAGGATGACTTTCAAATAACAATGGGAACAATCTTGAGTTTAAATGATGCTGTAAAATATGCAATAAAAATGAAAATCAGCATGATAATAATGTGTGACTGTGGCATTGTCATGCATTTTACATTATAGCCCATAGTCAAAACTACCTCAAAATATTTTCAGTGTATTACAATAGATTGAATTGTCCAGCTGCATATTCTTCATCTGTTCAAAGCATGCAATACATTCCTCATATAAAGTTACATAATAATATCATTGGAATAATAACTAGTCTACAGATTAGCTTACAATGTGTCTCAATTTTTAAAATTTATCTGCTTTGATTTTAAAGAACGGGCAAGCAATACAGGAGATATTTGCCTTCACGTTGATCCAAGGTGTACAGTGCGAATCACAAACTTTTCTTTATTAATTCTCAGGATTCAGCCAAAACTGATAAGGTCACATGTATTGTCCATCCCTAGTTGCTGTGAGGTGATAGTAGTGACCTTTCTCCTCGAACTACTACAGTCCTTGTGGTACAACCACAATGGTGTTAGGCAGGGAATTCCAACAAAAAATAACTTATGTCCAAATGAGCGTATTATGTGACTTGGGGGGAATGATGGTGTTTTCATGATCTCATTGCTCTTGATGGTAAGAGGGTGCAAAGGAAAGAGGAACGTTGTTAAAATAGCCTTGAAATGCTGCGGACTGTTGGATAAAAACATTTCCAACACTAGGAAAATAGAATTGAAGTACTGAAGTTTACTATGCTTTAATTTTGACTTTGCACCAGATACAGATATGCTGCGGCTGGTATGAAACTCAAGATGGTTTCATTCCAATACAAGGAACCAATCTAATTGACCTGGGCCTCATCAAACTGTTGCAAATAAATACGCACTAGGTTCTCCCATGGTTATGGATGAGGATCTTTTTGCAGTCTCCTCTTCCTGTTTGTTGCCTAGGTGCCCACATTCTTGACTGGATGTTGTAGGGCTACAGAGCTTTGCTCGAATCCAGTAGTTACAGGACCACTTAGGTCTGTCGATAGCCCTCCTCTTTTGATTTTGGTTTGTCGGTAGTCCTGTGTAGTAGGGTCACTGGATTTGTACCACAAGAACGCAATAAGTGGGAGCAGGAGTAGAGCATAAGACTCATCAAGCTAATCTACCATTCAATATGATTTTGGGCTTCGACTTTATTTTTCCATCTGCTTCCGATATCCTTTAATTCCCTGTGAGACCAAAAATCTGTCTATCCCAGCCTGAAATGTATTCAAGGGAACATCCACAACCCTATGGGAATGAGAATTCCAAAAATTCACAGCTCTTGGAGTGAAATAATTTCTCTTCATCTCAGTCCTAAATGATTGACCCATTATCCTGAGACTGTGATCCCATGTTTTAGATTTCCCAATCAGTGGAAATAATCTCTCCATAGATTCCAATGAAATCTCCTCTCATTCTTCTAAAATCCAGAGAATATAAGCCCAATTTACTTAGCCTCTCATCACAGGACAACCACCCAGGGACCAAGCTTTGAACCTTTATTGTACCACCTCTCATAAAGTCTATCCTTTCCTAAATGTGGAGACCAAAACTGCACACAGCATTCCAGACATGGGGCGGAATTTTACGGCCTCGCTTGTCCTGAAACCGTAAAATCCTGCCCGAAGTCAACAGACCTTCCCAAGTTCCACCCCTCACCCACTCCGATTCCTGTGGTCGGCGGGCCACTAAAATTCCAGCCATGGCCTCACCAAAACCCTGTGTAACTGTAGCAAGACTTATTTATTCTTGTACTCCAATCCTCTTGCAATAAAGGCCAACATTCTCAAGAAAGTTCCTTGCACTCCCATCTACACTCTGCATTGAAGCAAGCTTGCTCTCACCGTGGTCAAGGTGTGGACGTTTACCAAGCCAACAAGGTTACACACTTCTGTGATATACAATTCCACTGATACTGATGGTGCACAGAAGCTCATGGATTTCCAGTTTAGTCAATTTTTGGGTGGTATATTGGTACAGTGGTTAGCACTGCTGCCGCACAACGCCGGGGACCCGGGTTCAATTTCCAGCTTGGGTGACAGTCTGTGCGGAGTCTGCATGTTCTCCCCCTGTCTGCGTGGGTTTCCTCCGGTTTCCTCTCACAGCCCAAAAAACGTGCTGGTTAGGTGCATTGGCCATGCTAAATTCTCCCTCGGTGTACCCGAACAGGTGCCGAAGTGTGGAGACTGGAGGATTTTCACAGTAGCTTCATTGCAGTGTTAATGTAAGCCTACGTGTGACACTAATAAATAAACTTAAAACTTCAACTTAAACTTTAAAAATTTAGTCTTATGGATGTCCTTAGTCCATTCACTTAGCATGTTGCATTGTCACACTACTCAATGGATAATGTCCTCAAAGTTCATACAGTGCTTTGACTTCAGAAAACTGGTATTTCGATGCCTTCATGGGCAGGTCATTTGCAAAAAATAGGTCGGTGAGGCCAAGGTCTGTCAGACTGCTTTCTGGCATTGGTATGAAACCATATCAACTGCAGCTTATCTACATCTGGTGCAAAATCAAAATTAAAGTGTTGTTAAACTTCAATTCTCACCTTCCTCGTGTCCGCCATTAAGTGTGCTTGTTAGTAATATTAAAAATGTAACCACCATTTACATGGTTGTCTTTGTTGGGAGTTTGATGTAAGTAATCATAAAGAAAGTGCTGCTTTGCCTGGATCACACACATTTTAAAAGGAATACCAAGTAATATCAACATTTGTGTATGAAGTGCACACAGTGCATCATTTTAAAAACAAATGTACACTGATTCAAATCCATGGCATTTTATTTATACATGGAAAAAACATTACAAATCTGCTTATATCACATCTGCAGAGTTGATAGTTCATAGAATCATAGAATCCCTACAGTGCAGAAGGAGACCAGTTGGCCCATCAAGCCTGCACCGACAACAATCCCACCCAGGCCCTATCCCCGTAACCCCAAGTATTTACCATTATAATCCCCCTGACACTAAGGGGCAATTTAACATGGCCAATCAACGTAACCCGCACATCTTTGGATTGTGGGAGGAAACCGAAGCACCTGGAGGAAACCCACGCAGCCACAGGGAGGACGTGCAAACTACATACAGACAATGACCCAAGACCAGAATTGAACCCGGGTCCTTGGCACTGTGAGACAGCAACGCTAACCACTGTGCCACCGTGTCGCTCTGCTGAAATCTGTTTATGCATTGAGAGTATCTCAACACCATTCTTCTCCACTTTCAGAACTATTTCACTGACCTATTGGTATCAGAACAGTTCCAATTAAATCCATGACTGAAAGGGTTATGAGTTTAGAGAACATTTGCACCATTCTGGTCAATAAATTTTTGCCATGGTGAAATGCAATCCTCTTACGAACAGCATTGCAATGAGCTTTTACAAAGGACAGGACAAAGTCACATCAATTAACAATATTCTATTGTACCTTTTCTTGGTGTCTACATAATGGGATGTTATGGCTGAAATTAAATTATTACATTACATGTAGGACTTATAACTAAACCGATGACAGCGGTTTGTGCTTCAGCACATGTTTCTAACTTCAGATTTACCTCTTCAAATTTTATGTTCAATAAAATGGTATTTCAGCTCAGATTTATCCTCATGCCATGTTCAACGGGTAAATCATAAGCTATGGTTTAAATGTATCTTCTCAGATGCTGGCAGAGTGCAACTATGGTTCAAATATATAAGTGTGAAATCACCATTTGACCTATAAATAAGAAGGGATACTGATATATCTAATCTAAACATAAAAACAGTCAGGATTTACTGCATGAACTGAACAAACTGTGAAACAAAGAACTGTAACGTGGGATAGGATCCAAATTCTGACAAGATATACTGCTGCAATAGATTCATGGCGTGTGACTTTCATGTAATCCTATCTAGAATATGCCCTGGGTATAGGTATTTTCCGATCCAGTTTAAAAATATAACTCCCTGACTTATCTTTTATTTTGTATGGAAGCCAAGATACACACTGCACATTGTTACAGCTGGTAAGACAAAAATTGGTGCAGATATATCGGTTTGTGCATGCACAGTTGATTGAGTCATAAGTGCAATTTTATTTCCGGCAGAGAAATCTTCACCATTAGCTGGTGAAGGTCAGTACAAGGCAACAATGTGCAAACTGCAGAGCCAGCCAGTGTGCAGCCTCAGGAAGAACTCACAGCCCACACTACCAGTGGTAGCCATTTACACTTACTGGCAGAGCAATAGATCTCCATAAAAGCAGCCAAGCATACCTCTCAAGATGTCTCCCCGTCTCCCCATCCCCCCCAGTGAAAGCAGCCCAGAAGCCCTACCTCGTTTATAATACACCTGATGCACTATCAATTACGACGCGAAGACTTCTGAGAGTAAGGGAAAACTAATAGGCTTTTATTCACTGAGAACAGGAGCACACCCTTGTAGCTGACCTGGTCTGAACTGAGGCAAGGAGGAGGGACCATCGCCTTTATACCCCACTCTGGGTGGAAAGGGAGGGGCCTCAGGTGGAAAGGGAGGAGTCTCGGGCCAGGTGCAGCATGGGTGTGTCCAGGCACATATGTGTAGTAACAGTGGTTCACCACAACACCAAAGTCAGCCTCAAAGGAAAATCCAAGGAGATTATATTTTTAACAATGTGTTTAAGTGTGGTTTAGCTAATCCCAAATTAAACACGTCACTTCTCCACATTGCTATGTGTTAAGACTGCTGTCAGAATGTTGCACAAAACTCTATTTAGAGAATCACAAGGCTAATACATTCAGGATTGGATGTTGTACTCATTGTGGAAGACACTGAGAACATAGGCTTCCATTATTGGAAACAACAGTGAATCCACCAAATGCATTAGACATGCAGGAATAGGTTGGAAAAGGGCAGATGAATTTTAACATGTTCTTAGCAACAAAGGAACCTGGCAGAATGTCAAGAAATGATCCAATGACAGCTAATATCGTGTCAAGTAATGAAAAAATCACTTTCAACAACCAGGTTCATGGTCCCAGTGAAAGCAGACGCACATCCTAATACCGGTTGCTTCAGATAACAACACTTTTCTCATTGAATCTTCCAGAAACAATGGCAGCTATAGAATTGATTAGTAATGTAGTAATGTGATTTTAATCTGTTGTCCCATTGCGAGAACACCCTGAACCTATCAACATAAGTCTTCCAATGTGTCATTCCCAAAATATTAATCTCTCTTTCTCATAGATTTTAATTGCTCTGTTGCTACGGACAGCATTTTCTGTACTATTGCAAATTTTCATCTTTCATGTTCATTGTTAAGAACCCCACTGATGTGGGTGTCGCTGGTTGGGCCAACATTTATGCCCATCCCTAATTGCCCTTAAATGGTCAGTTTAGAGTCAACCACATTGCTGTGAGTCTGGAGTCCCACGCAGGCCAGACCAGGTAGAGGCGACAGATTTCCTTCCCTAAAGGACATTAGCAAACCAGATGGGCTTTTGCAACAATCGACAATGATTTCATGGTCATCATTTGACTTTTAAATCCAGATTTTTTAAAATTAAATTCAAATTCCACAATCTATCAGGGTGGGATTTACCCTGGGTCTCTGGATTACTTGTCCAGTGACAACACTGCTACACCACTGCCATTGTCCCGGAGGACCATAAGCTGCTCTCCCCTTTGAGGGGGAGACCTGACTTGTGGTAATTTAACCTGATGGTCACCTCACCTCAGGCGAGGGGTAAGGTTGAAAAGGCGGGGCCTTCATGAATAACCTCAGCAAGTACAGAAATTGAACCCTCGCTGTTGGCACCACTTTGCATCACTAACTAGCTGTCCGTCCAACTGAGCTAAACCAACCCCTGCAAAAGTGTCTTAAAACCCTGTAGGTTAACTAGAAACATTGGTTCTTAGTGGTGCATGTTAGTCAGGGATAATGTGAGGATCAATATAAAACCCAGTGAAGAACCAACCCAAACATCGTGTAAACAATTAATAAAAGGTATTTATAAAGTAAAAGAAAAGAAAAACAAAAGCCAAGATTAATATACACTGTGACACTGAAGTATATTAATGCCTAAACACCGTTTTATCTGAAATTACCTCTTGTTCCAAAATATACCCACATTCCCTGAACTCACTTTGCCCAAACAACATCCACGTTACTAATTCCATGGCCGGAATTTCACCGTCCCACCTGCCACGGGAATCAGAGCAGGTAAGGGGCGAACCATGGAAAGGCCAGTTGACCTCGGGCGGGATTTTACGGTTTTGGGACGAGCAAGATCGTAAAATCCCACCCTTTAAGTCAAATCCAGCTCATAGTTACGACACTATACAGCTTAGCTGACTAAGGGAGAATTTTCCCGTCCTGCCCGCCTTGAGAATCATAGCGGGCAGGGGCAGACCATGCAAAGGGTTGTTGACCTCGGGTGGGATTTTCTAGTTTTGGGGTGAGAGTGATCAGAAAATCCCACCCCAAGTCTGGAAAAACACCTTGTCCTGGTTCAGCAAAGGTACAAAACTACATCTGTTACAGGAGAATATCTGTAATCTGGCATGGCTCTAAATGTTAGATATATAGACCCACAGATTTCTGGTAATCAATGTTTCAGATATGGCAATTCACACCTCACTTTCGCTAAACGTCTTCTAATCTTGTTACTGGCAAATCACATCTCTGTATTTCTCTAGATGCCAGCTAATCCTATTACTTGTTTGTTATTTTGTTTTCATCCCAAATTCACTGTTAACTTCGTTAACTTCCAAATTCCTAACATCATCTTCAACCCTCTTATTTATTTTTCTTTCTTTATCTTCTTGAGGTATAAGAATCTATGTGGTTTGTTACTCTTCCAGAACTAACAACCCTTTTCAAAGCTGTATAATTTCATTCCTTTTTAAGGTTCATCTCCTCTGTTTCATGGAATTGCTTTTGATTAGGGAAACAACTATTTAAGCAGGTTGCAACAAACATTAGCGACAAACATTTGAATCCACTCATCTTGTGGGATTCAAATCTGGACTTTTTTTTAAAAACAATCTTGCATGCAATGGATTTTAATTTTATCATCAAACACTTGTGGTAATAAAAGATAGATTTTTTCTGGAACTATCCATATATTTATTTTAACCCATGGAACCAGAAAATTTAGCATCTTCCTCAGTGAAGAGTTGACTCTGACGATTGTTGCTCCAATAATTTGAAGCTATGTTTTGTTATGCTATTCTTTTCAGTAGTTCTAAATTCCTGAAATGTGTTAAAAGTTCTCAGTGTACTGAATTGGAGCTAAATTACACTACGATCACGAGGGGTCACGGGCTCAAGCTGAGAGGGGCGAAGTATAACTCAGACATCAGAGGGACGTTTTTTACACAGAGGGTGGTGGGGGCCTGGAATGCGCTGCCAAGTAGGGTGGTGGAGGCAGGCACGCTGACATCGTTTAAGACTTGCCTGGATAGTCACATGAGCAGCCTGGGAATGGAGGGATACAAACGATTGGTCTAGTTGGACCAAGGAGCGGCACAGGCTTGGAGGGCCGAAGGGCCTGTTTCCTGTGCTGTACTGTTCTTTGTTCTTTGTTCTAGTATGAATCAAAACTGTGACAGAGACTCACATTCTTTTGATTTAGTGCATTGAGCTTCAGGTGAGGATCTGGTACCTGAGTTATACTGCTACTTTCATATTGATGTCATTCCAAAACTGCATCACTCAGTGCAAAAGTGGCAGCAAAGCTTCAACCTATTTTCTGTCCTGGCCAGGGTTCACCTTTTATACTAAACTACATATAACAATCGCCAGTAATAGGCTCTTAAGAGGACACTTCTGTCATTTGGGGCATTCACTGTTTCAACCCATTGGTGTCTATATCCAGTGTACGAATCTGCACAAAATACATTTTCTTTCCAATTATGTAAGCCCAGCAGTTTAACAGTTAATATCATTTTTCATCAAACTTGGAAATTACTATCTCCTATAAAAAAGATTGCAATGCTTCTTCCTTTCCTTCAGCATCTTCCTTTCCAGGATTACCAACTGTTCTATAGCTCCAAATACATGGCCGCAATACTTACCCGGTGACAAGCTAGGAACCCGGTGCAGTGGGGGTGAGGAACCTGGAAGACAGTTCAGCCTTCATTTGTCACCTTCATCCTTCACATATTCTTCCTCCTCCTCATCATATTTCTGCCTTGTTCATCTCTGGGTCCAACTGCTGCTGCTGTGTAATACTGTGTAGACTATAACCAGTCTGAAGACTCTGGCAGCTGCATTCTGAAAGGTGCTCACACATCTGACACATATGGCATTCACTGTAGCATTTTTAGGCCTCCTTGTTTGGGTTTCTGATGCACCACATCAGCAAGTTTGAAGTCGCTGTCTCATATTTTCTTGCAGCCACCCTTGCTTGTAGGCCTGAAAAATCAGCAAACTTGGACTGCCTCATGATGACAGCTCCTTAGGATTCCGGCACACACCTCAAGAAATACCTTTTTCTGTGTGCACACCAGCTGCATGTCATTGTAGCAGAAGTCCTTGCAGTTGACAATACTCTAGGGTGACCTCAGGGTGTCCATGTTGCCTTTGTGTGCAGTCGATACTGCCCTGTACCTTTGGGAAGCCAGCCAGAGCTGGAGACCCAAGCGCCCGTTCATTGACTGCTTTCCTTACAGGAAGAATGTATATAATTGTTAGTTCTGGCAAACAAGCCACAGGTCATCTGTCATTTGAATTTATGTGCGGCCAACTGGGAGCCCCTGGATATGTCTCCTGCCGAGCCTTGGAAGCATCCAGAAACAAAAAACAGTGGTGGACAGTGATGCTTTTTGATGGCCAATGGGAATGCATTGGCATCTGGTTCAGCCGAAAGCATGTGTTGTTTTTGGAGGTTGCAGTTGTCTGCTATCACCTGATGTGACAACCTGAAAATCCCGAGACACTGCTGTTCAGACATGTTAAGAAAACTCAGCATCTGCCTGTTGCCGCGACTCACAGGCTGTTCCTCCAGCAAATTGCAATCCTCAGCTGCCCCCTCACTCTACTTCTCCATTCTCTCTCTCTCTCTCCCTCTGCTCCTCTCTCTCTTGCTCTCTGCTGCTCCATTCTCTCTTTCTCCCTCTTTCTCTTCTGCTCCCCTCTCTCCCTCTCTGCTGCTCCCTCTCTGCTCTCCCCTCCCTCTCTCTCTGCTGCTGTATTCTCACCCTCTCTCCCTTTGCTCCTCTCTCTCTTGCTCTCTGCTGCTCCATTCTCTCTGTTGCCCCCTCTCTGCTCTCCCCTCTCACTCTGCTGCTTCTCTCTCTCTCTCTCTCATTGCTGCTCTTACCCTCTGTTGCTGCTCTCACTTTCTCTCTGCTGCTGCCTTCTCTCTCTGCTGCTTTCCCTCACTGCTGCTGTTTTCTCTCTATTTCTCTCCTGCTCCCCCGTCTGTCTCTCTGCTCTCCCCCTTACTAAAGTTAAAAAGTTAAAGTTTATGTATTAATCACAAGTAAGGCTTACGTTAACACTGCAATGAAGTTACTGTGAAATTCCCCTACTCGCCACAATCCGGCGCCTGTTCGGGCCGATGCACCTAACTTAATGCACTTAACTCTCTGTTGTTCTCCTCTCTCTCTCTCTGGTACTCCTCCCACCATCCCCCCCCCCCCCCCCCCCCCCCCCCACCTTTCTCTTTCTCTCTGCTACTCCACTCTGCAAAATACCACAAACAAATCTTTCCCACAGAGGGTAAGAAAGGAGCTGTGAGAAGTGAGTTTTTATTCCATTATTTCTTTAAGTTTGATTCAACTCCATCAATTAACACAGTTTTCACTGGCAACTTTTAGGATGCCCAGGAAGCATGTGAATGCACTGTTACACTTGAAAGGGAGCTGAAATATTGCTTTAATTGAGTGATCAACATATGTTAATAGACAGCCTAACTCTCCTGAAGATAGTGGTGAGCGAACAGCTTAACCTGCTTAAATTATACCTGGAAATTGCAAGATTCCAGTTTCCTGACATGCTGGCATTTTTGCCAGTTTTAACTCCCTTGTCTGTACCCACACCCACTTGCTCCTCCAAACCTAAATTTCTCTCCATGTCTCATTTTCATCAGACATCAATATTTTATGCTGTGCGCTGTACATGGCATATTTTTGTATACTTCTATTTATGTTCTCATTGATATATCTTGTTCTGCCATGGACAAAATTGGTATTTTTGAACTTTCAGAAATATATTTCTGTGAGCTTTGTCTAATGTTCCACTAATTAAGGTCTAATAATGCTTAAACATACCGCTCAATGCCACTCTCCATCTCTCCATGATGAATTGTGGCCATAAAGAGGAAGTCGAACCTAGGGAGAATACTTTCTATTCGAAATATCTCCTCACTATCTATTTGAAAAAATACATTCACAAATATACTTTTTACCTTTCCAAAAAAATCCTGCAGATTTATTGTCCATCATTTTGGTATTCTTTCCATGTATCTTCCTTGCTCTCTATTGATGCCTCTGGCAGACTACAGCTGCCTGTGTTCTGGAGCAGCTCCATTCACTTAAACAGGGCTATGACACAAATCAACCTGGGAGCCAGTTCAGACCCTTGGAAAACATGCCACCAACTTAACACCATTGTAAACAGCAAGCAGCGTTGCCAAGCTCTAATAAAACTGATTTGGAGGAGCTACTAATTCCAAGAACATGAAGAAGCTGAACCAATTAGAGACACAGCAATTAAGTCAAGCCATTTCAGTATTTCAATGTATGCCCTCTCACACCCGCGGTGATTTCTCAGAGTAAATATTCCTGTAATAACATCAGGTTTACTGTTAAAACAACTTATGGAGCGGGATCTTGAGTGGGCACTCTCCGTCTGCGAGATCGCTGGCAGAGCTTAAGATTCAGTGAACTCCGAAAATCGCAGATCTCGTTGGTGAGATGTCGGGTTAATCTAGGGAAGGGGGGCAATGCCAGGATGATCTGGGGAAGGGGGTCAATGCCAGGATGATCTGGGGAAGGGGGTCGATGCCAGGATGATCTGGGGAAGGGGGTCGATGCCAGGATGATCTGGGGAAGGGAGTCAATGCCAGGATGATTTGGGGAAATGGGCCGATGCGGGATGAGGTGGGAAAGGGGCCAATGCCGGGGTGTGTGGAAGAAAGAGGTCGATGCCGGGATGATTGGGGAGAAGGGGCCAATGCCAGGATTATCGAGGGGAAGGGGGCGATGCCGGGACGATCGGGGAAAAGAGGGTGATGCCAGGATGAGCGGGGAGAAGGGGCCGATGCCGGGATGAGCAAGGAGAAGGGGGCAATGTCGGGATTATCGAGGGGAAGGGGCCGATGCCAGGATTATCGAGGGGAAAAGGGGTGATGCCGGGATGATCAGGGAGAAGGAGACGATGCCGGGATGATCAGGGAGAAGGGGGCAATGCCAGGATGATCAGGGAGAAGGAGACGATGCCGGGATGATCAGGGAGAAGGGGGCAATGCCGGGATGAGCAGGGAGGAGGGGGCAATGCTGATGCCAGGCTGAGCACGGGGGGAGTTGGGGAAGGCCACAGATGCCATCATGATGGAGGGGTGGGTTGGGGGTAATTCATTTTTTTCTGGTTTTTGGCACCCTGTAAAATGGCACCCCGATCTCAACAGAGCCGGTTCCTGGTTCTAAGACTCCTCGTCTCACCAGACGGACGGAGAAAACAACGCCCACTCTTTTTTTCATGGTTAGAGTCACATGATCTGAAGTGAAAACTGGCCAGTCCAGCTGGGGAATTCCACACCAGTTTTCTCTCCAGAACTGACACTCTGCCAAATCCTTGTAAGATTCTACCCATGGTGTAATTAGAAAGAGTAAAATGGTAAAAATGAATCACAATTCTTGTTTAACTCTCTTAAAAAGGTGTCAAGTTACTTGCATTCCACTTGAACCATCAGGAGTCACTTATCAAAGTGACAGATTTTAACTGCCAAAGTTCCAGTTGTGCATTTTAATAAGGATCATGCATTATTGCCTGCAAGTGACACGAGCAATCAGACCAACAAGTTACTGTCAATGAAACAAAACCATAATAATAAACATGCTCTGGTTGTAGTTTCCATCTTCTTGCAATACCCCATTGTGAATATTGTCACTTGACCTCCCAGAGTAACTCAGACTTTAAGAGGGTAAAAGAAATAGAACCGCTACAGTGCAGAAAGAGGCCATTGGGCCCTTCGAACTTGCACCGACAACAATCCCATCCAGGCCCTATCCCCATGACCCCATGCATTGGCCCTACTAATCTCCTTGGCACTGAGGAGCAATTTAGCACAGCCAATCCACCTAACCCACACATCTTTATACTTTGGGAGGAAACCAGAGCATCGAGAGGAAACTCCACACAGACACAGGGTGAACATGCAAACTCCACACAAACAGCCATCCAAGGCCGGTATTGAACCCAGGTCCCTGGTGCTGTGAGGCAGCAGTGCTAACCACTATGCCATCGTGCTGCTCCAATAGGCCATTAACACAAAATAGCCATTGGCAAATTGGTAGCCCATTACATGCTCTGTCTGAAAACTATTTTCCTTTGGTTTCGATTCTGATCATTATTTCACTATTACCCAAAGTATAATTTTCCCTATTAGGGTTATCCCATCCCACAGTCCTTGTATGGTCAACTCTATTATAATTATTTAATCACCAGAGGAAGCTGCATAATGATAAGTAAAACTGACAAAAAAGAAAAATCACTATGACTCCAATATTAATCAAAATATGTACAAACTCATAGATATTTACAGAATAGAAAATCCCCTTATTGCAATTCAAAATAAATCCCACTGCCTTCCTGCTTCCCCAGTCTTGTATCTGCCTCTGATCCAAATGTGTATCTAATTTCTCCAAGAAAATGAAATTTCCCCATTGTAACCACTCCTCATGTCAAAGCATTCCATACACACACAATCTCATGTGTCAACATCTCCATCCTTCCAAAGTCCTTCAATGTGTTGTTACATCCCAAATCCATTTCCAACTTTTCCACAATATCATGCTTGAATGCCTTCAATCATGAAACAGCAATTCTCAAAGTAGTAAATGATATTTGAACTGGGGAGAGTGAGGAGGTAAACTATTCCTCCTCAGTCTCATCAAAATGTCTTCAACTTTCGACACACTAAACAACACCACCTTCCTCCAATGCTTCTGCAACATCATCTAACTGGGTGGGATTGATCTCACTTAATTCCATTCCTCACCAACAAGTCATTGCCAGAGTATCACCTGCAATGGCTTCTCTTTCCACTCCCAACATGGTTTTGTGAAAGGGAAATCATGTTTAACCAATTTACTGAAGGAGTATAAAGGGGATAAAAGGGAACTGGGAGCTGTACTGTATGATGTGGAGATGCGGCGTTGGACTGGAGTAAACACAGTAAGAGTTTTAACAACACCAGGTTAAAGTCCAACAGGTTTATTTGGTCGCAAATGCCATTAGCTTTCGGAGCGCTGCTCCTTCATCAGATGGAGTGGATATCTGCTCACAAACAAGGTACACAGAGACACAAACTCAAGTTACAGAATACTGATTAGAATGCGAATCTTTACAGCTAATCAAGTCTTAAAGATACAGACAATGTGAGTGGAGGGAGCATTAGGCACAGGTTAAAGAAATGTGTATTGTCTCCAGACAGGACAGCCAGTGAGATTCTGCAAGTCCAGGAGGCAAGCTGTGGGGGTTACCGATAGTGTGACATGAACCCAAGATCCCGGTTGAGGCCGTCCTCATGTGTGCGGAACTTGGCTATCAGTTTCTGCTCAGCGACTCTGCACTGTCATGTGTCATGAAGGCCGCCTTGGAGAACGCTTACGCGAAGATCAGAGGCCGAATGCCCGTGACCGCTGAAGTGCTCCCCCACAGGAAGAGAACAGTCTTGCCTGGTGATTGTTGAGCGGTGTTCATTCATCCGTTGTCGTAGCGTCTGCATGGTTTCCCCAATGTACCATGCCTCGGGACATCCTTTTCTGCAGCGTATCAGGTAGACAATGTTGGCTGAGTTGCAAGAGTATGTACCGTGTACCTGGTAGATGGTGTTCTCACGTGAGATGATGGCATCCGTGTCGTTGATCCGGCACATCTTGCAGAGGTTGCTGTGGCAGGGTTGTGTGGTGTCGTGGTCACTGTTCTCCTGAAGGCTGGGTAGTTTGCTGCGGACAATGGTCTGCTTGAGGTTGTGCGGTTGTTTGAAGGCAAGAAGTGGGGGTGTGGGGATGGCCTTGGCGAGATGTTCGTCTTCATCAATGACATGTTGAAGGCTCCGGAGGAGATGCCGTAGCTTCTCCACTCCGGAGAAGTACTGAACGATGATCCCTTTAGCCCCAAGAGCTATACCTAATTTCTTCTTGAAATCAGACAACGTTTTGGCCTCAACTACTTTCTGTGGTAATGAATTCCACACATTCACTACCCTTTGGGTGGAGAAATTTCTCCTCACTTCAGTTATAAAAGATTTACCCCTTATCCTCGAACTATGACCCCTAGTTCTGGACTCCCCCACCGTTGCGAACGTTCTGTCTGAATCTACCCTGTCTAACCCTGTTAGAATTTTGTAAGTTTCTATGAGATCACCTCTCGCTCTTCTGAACTCCAATGAATATAATCCTAACTGACTTAGTCTCTCCTCATATGACAGACCTGCTATCCTGGGAATCAGCCTGGTAAGCCTTCACTATACCCCCTCTATAGCAAGGACATCCTTCCTCAGATAAAGACACCAAAACTGCACACAATACTCCAGGTGTGGTCTCACCAACACCCTATAGAATTGCACCAAGATCACTCACTTCCACCTAAGTAACATTGTCCACCTTGGTCCCTGCCTCAGTTTCTATGCTGCTGAAACTCCCATTCCTGTCTTTGGGGAAGTAAGCTCTTCTGGACAATTGGCGTGTAATCCCTTATCTGGGAACTTCTGAGAAGGATTGCTCAGCGAATCTTAGGGGTACCCCCCAAATCCGACGCCAGGTATCCAGGAGGCTATGGACCATTACTTTGCAAGTACACATTGGCAAGAGGGAACCTGATATGAAGGTAGATCAAATATACCTTTCCACTTGGCTAGGTTTTCCACAACCAACACAAATGTAAGGCAATGATTTCGGGTCAAGGCAAGTACTGGAAGGAGGGGTGAGGGAAGGTGTGGAATGGATGGCTGAGGAGGGAGGTGCTCATACAATAGGCCAGTATGGGGACAGCATTATGGGGAGAGAAGTGGAAGGCAGAGATAATGAAGACGTAAGGATTCCTTCCTGAGTCGAGAGGAGCAATCATGTTCCCCACTGCACTCCAGGAAATATACCTCTCCCACAACCCCACCCCTCCGACCCCAACCCTCAGCAAGATCAAACATCTTCTGACCACTCTGCTGTATCCAGTCAGTTTTCTCTAGCACTTTTGCTACCGGCCTGGCTTCTCCCCTTGCTGAAGTTACTGTCAAAATAGTACCACAGTTGAGATAATGGCCAGAATTTTACTGCCCCGCCCACCACGGAATCGGAGCAGGCCAAGGGGCAGACAATGGAAATGTCCATTGACCTCGGGCAGTTTAATGGTTTGGGATGAGTGAGGTCGTACAATCCCGCCCAATTTCATCATGTCCTGACTTTTATATTTCAATTAAGGACCTACCAGCTAGTAGTGGGATATGGCCAACTTAAAATCTGGTGAACTTTACATGGTGCCAAGCAGCAATGGTGTGACTTCAGGTCAGTAGAACTAGTGTGCTAATTTTAACCTTCCCACACAAACTTCCCAAAGAGCAGGTTATGGTTAAATTCGATCCCATAATGGCAGTTTAGAGGAGCTTACAGTGGAGTATTACAGGAATCAAGGCTTGCACCCTGTTGATTCTTATCTATATAAATATTCAGATGAAGAAATTCGTTGTAAACTAGATTAATTTTCAGTACACACTAAAATAGGGCAAGTAATTTTGGTGAAGGCTGGAGTTATCAACTTGAGAAAGCAAGAAGAACATTTGCACAAGTGAGCAGACAAATGGAAAATGAAGTTTAACACCAGGAGATGTAAGGTATTGCATTTTCAGATGAAAATTGAACAGTTAAAGTATGAAATGAATGGAATAAAATTAACAGAGAAACCAGAAAGGATCTGGATCTAATAACACACTCAGCTGGAACATTGGCTAGAACAGTAATTGTCACCTTGGCATTCACGGCCCACTAGGGATCTGTGCGAACCTTCTAAGCCACCAACATCCTATTGCTTCTCTCAACACCATCAATCATTTATTGATCAGGCTTTTACCAATTGTTGATGGACAGCCATCACATGTGGCACCATACCAGTCATATGACCTGCTTGACCTCTCACCTCTCTCTTACAAGTCATTTACAGAGTTCAAAATTAAGATTAAAGTGCTGACAAAATTTTAAAACATTTTTCATTGTTTAAATTCAAAAATAAAACGTTATTTTACAACTGCATGATGTTTGATTTATTACAATTCTCTCCCAATGAAGTTCCCAACCTTGCCCCAAAGTCTTTCTGGATGGTGCGACCGAATGTTCTGTTTGAATTATCAATGCACCTGAGGATAGAGGTTTCACGAGAGCGAGGTCACTAAATCTTGAAATCATGAAGGAACAAACTCAGGGCTTGTTGGCGAAAGGAACATTCAGATGGGAATTATTTAAGCAGAAGCAAAAGAAACCTCCAACGAAAAGAAAGCAGGTGGTGGGAAGAGCCTGTAGAATTAATTCCTCTCAACAAAAACAACTTACATTCATATGGTGCATTTAATACAGTAAAATGTTCCTCTTGAAACAAAGCCTCGAAACCCAAAAATGTACAGAAAAGCAAATGTCGCTGGAAGCAACAGGAGAAGGAAAATGTTCCCTGCAAATTGTGTGACTAGAAGCTGTTTGTGATGGGAGTTGTTATAATTTTGACAGAAATACGTAGAGGGAAGATGGCAGGAGCAGCCATAGAATCAGTCATAGAATAGTAGAATGGTCACACTCAGAAGGAGATTATTCTGCTGCTTGTGTCCATGACAGCGCTTTGCAAGAGTAACTCAGCTAGTCTCCTGCCCACCTTTTCCCCCATAGCCCTGTAAGTTCTCCCTTAAGGTGCTTATCCAAAAGTGGATGGTTGTTTATCGGTCTGCAGGATGGTCATTAGTGCAGCGCCCCAGAAGTTGGCATGAGGACCACTGCTTTTCTTGATATATATTAATGACCTGGGCTTGGGTATGCAGCCCCGATTTCAAAATTTGCAGATTACACGGAACTTGGAAATATCATGAACTGTGTGGAGGATAGTGATAGACCTCAAGAGGAGATAAGCTGGAGGACCTCAAAATATCCTGGTCTGCTCGCTATCAAGCATCTCACACTCTGTTTAACTTTGTTATCCAACAGATAAGCACTGATACTGAGAACCTGCTTGAACTGCTTTGATCTGATACAGATGATGCAGGTTTGTGACCATGATTTGGCCTTTTGGATTTAAACCCTATTTCCTGCCTCAAATCATGGTTCCTGTGCACCAATTCTTTACTTATTTGCTTTTGCTTTACTTTGTTGCTTTGCAATTTCATCTGGTTCTGCTCTGACATGCTCATTAACTAGTGGTAACAGCTCAGAATGGTCAGTGGCCATTCATGAGTTCAGCTGGTGTACTTTCTGTCGGATGGTTTGGGGTGGATTGATATGTACTAAGTAGAATGTGAATGGATTATTCAAATGTTTTCCCATCTGACATGCTCTCAGGCTGTCCTTTCTCAGCCTGTTGAATCATTCAATGCCACCATTTGCTTGCAGATTGTTGCGTGGTGTTAGATGGTGAGGAATTTTGTAACTTGCTCAGCTCTGTGAACTGACTGGAAACAAACTGTGATCCATTTTCCATAGTGATAGTTTCTGGCCAACCCCGTTTAGTAAATAATTTGTCTCGAATGTCAATAAGTGAGAGGGGTGGTTCTGGAATTTATTACAGTGATTTCTAATCATTTACTACGTGGATCATGCACAACAAGCAGAAAATGTTGATTTCTAGGGACTGCTTGTGCTTCTCCAAAAATATCTACTTCTAGTTGTTGCCATGGTTTTGTTGGCCTTGGGGTCGGTTGTTGAGATGGGAGATATAGTTGAACAGATTTCTCAATGAGAGTACAAGCTACGCAGTTTCTAATGAAGTCTCTTATACAACAATCTATAATTGACCATCGGACTGCTCCAACGGATCGTTGTTTCATCTTAACAACACCCAGATGTCCTTCATGGGCAAGATGCAATGCACAGTGCTGTGTAGTGTTTTTGGGATAATTACTCACATTTTGCTTGCAATATAATTATCACCAAACAATGTGAGTTAATTGCATACTCTATGGTACAGGATCAGTTCTTCCCCTATTTCACGAAACCTCACAGTTGGTAGGCTCTATGTTGTCAAATCTGCCTCCAAGTTCCCCAGTGTAACAAGGTTCATGATCGTGTACGAAATCACCACAATCACATAGTCTTCAATGGCACAAGGGCCTTCATAATCACTAACATAGTCTGTGTTGGTAGCACAGCCCAGCATGTCAGCTACTCAATTACGTGAACCTGCGAGGTACTCAACCTTAAAGTTATACTGATGAAGATGAGCTAACCACCAATAGATGTGTAAATGTTGTTGCCCTTATCCTGACATAGCTAACAATGTAGTCAGCACGTGATCAGTGCGAAGAGTGAACTTCATATCATAGAGGTGCTGATTTCATAAGCGTAGACATTTTCTCTTTATTCTTTCATGGGATGTGAGCATGGTGGCACAGTCGTTAGCACTGCTGCCTCACAGCGCCAGGGACCCGGGTTCGATTTCCAGCTTGAGTCATTGCCTGTGTGGAGTTTGCATGTTCTCCCAGTGTCTGCATGGGTTTCCTCTAGGTGCTCCGGTTTCCTCCCACAGTCTGAAAGACGTGCTGGTTAGATGCATTGACCCGAACAGACGCCGAAGAGTGGCGACTAGAGGAATTTCACAGTAACTTCATTGAAGTGTTAATTTAAGCCTTACTTGGGACTAGTAAATAAACTTTACTTTTAGCATCACTGGGAAGGCCAGCATTTTTGTCCATCCCTAATTGCCCTTGAATTGAGTGGCAGATAAGTGTTAACCACATTGCTGTGGATCTGGAGTCACATGTAGGCCAGACTAGATAAGAATGGCAGATTTCCTTCCCTAAAGGACATTAGCGAACCAGATGGGTTTTTTGCAACATTCAACAATGGTTTCATGGTTATCAATTAGACTTGTAATTCCAGATTTTTATTGAATTCAAATTTCACCATCTGCCATG
This sequence comes from Mustelus asterias, assembly GCF_964213995.1. Classification (NCBI taxonomy): domain Eukaryota; kingdom Metazoa; phylum Chordata; class Chondrichthyes; order Carcharhiniformes; family Triakidae; genus Mustelus; species Mustelus asterias. The sequence goes on along the minus strand of NC_135803.1, from coordinate 117,112,655 downwards.
GGGCGATTTGAATCTGCGTCCTGAGAGCATTACCCTGGGCCTCTGGATTACTAGATGTGCTTCTCCAAACCAGATGCAGGATAATGCTTCCTGCTCTCCAGCAGAGTATTTGTGGTCAGTTTCTGACAATGGATATTATGCATAAGTGATTAGTCCTTCATTTCCTTCAATGTACTGTGAGAGTACAGCTCCAATTGCATTTCCAGATGCATCTGTTGTGGCATATATTTCTGCATGTGGGCGAAAATGCGTGAGGTTAGGCACAGATGTTATCTTCGCCTTTAATATTTTAAACGTTGTTTTGCTGTGCAATTATCCATTTCCATGATACATATTTATGTAGTAGCTTCCAAAAAGTCTCCACGATATCTGTGTACTTGGGCATGGATTTGTGATAAAAGCTGGGAGACACAATGCCAACCATTCAGTGGGGTCTTCAAGTTTTAATCTCAGCCTGTTGAAAATCTTTGCCCCCATAAAGCTTCTGCCTTTAACTACGTAGAAAGTGAACCTGCCCGCAGTGATGTTTTTGAAGAGAACTGGAACTGTAATCATTCCCTGAACTGGATTGATATAGTCATCAAAAGTCTGAAGAGTGCTTGTTGCAGGAATGTGAGACAATTGTGAAAAATATCGATAGTAGAGTTTGTCACTCAAAATAGATAGGTTTACACCAACATCAGTAAGAATTGACATACCAGTGCCCATGATCTCAAATAAACACTCCTTAAAGTGACCTGGTACTTTACCTTTCATGACAGCATATACATAATGCATTTCACTCTCAGGAAGCGACTCTTCCATATGTCAAACCAATAAGGTCTTATTAACCTGCAAATCTTTGCAAAATCGTGACACTCATGCACTCAAATGCATGAGTTGCATTTTTTCCCTCCAGCTGGACATGCATTGTGACTCAAGGAGTATTTCCACAATTTAGGCATAATTTTGAATGTATCTGACTGCAATGGGGTATGTGTTGATGAGATTGATGTGATCTCCTTATCTGTAACATATGCAATTGAATGGGTTTGGCAAATGCAGTTTGCCACCCTGATTCCAAGAATGCTTTGTTGTGTAACCTCTTTGAATCCAACATGGCAGATTCCATTTGGCCAGCCTAGATTGTGACTTTTTCCAAGGTTAAATTAAAATCCTCCATGAGAAGTTCCCTAATTCATGGGATTGAAGTGTTTTCAATTAATTCTTCAAGAATGAGGTCATATGTATATTAAATTTACATGCAAAAGCCAATTGCCAAATTGAGATGGAATGTATATCATTCGATCAGCACATTTTTTTTGGTCCAATTTTGCAAGAATGCTTACTGCCATATCAAATGTAGGGTATCAGCTGTGAGCTACTCAAATATTCGCTGGCCTTCTGCTCCAAGACAATTATAACCATCACCTTCTTACAGATCACTGCTACACTTGGACTGACTTTCCTTGTAGCAGGGAATTGGGCCTTGAATCCTGAAATCCATCTTTCCCACCACATGGGAGGATTCCTAGCAATGAAGATTCTGGAGCTGTAAAGTTAAACTTTTCTCAACCAACCTCTTTGTTACTTTTGTTACTTATTCGCCACTTTACTGTATCTTAGATGTCTGATTTATCCCAGAGTATTGCAGAGATGACACTAGTTCCAAATCTACAATAGGTTTATTTTATATTACTTCAAAATATCTCCGAGCTCACATGATTTTCTATGCATGGCCTCAGCTCAGTGTGGTACTCTGCGTGGTGTCAGCTACTTAACTCCTTAGGTGCAAACAAGTGCAGTTATACAAATCAGAGAAAAAACAAACATAATCAAACACAGATCAATCAAACTATTGAACACTACAGTCCCCCTTTTACTTGATGTCTTAATTGAAAAAAAAAACCTTATGCTGAACCCTGAACTCAACTAAAATGCTGTTAACCAGTATAACAGCAAGACTGCCTACATCCATCTTCAAAACATATCTTTATCCCACACTTGCTGGTGTCAAAGTTCTCATCCAAGCCTTTGGCAATACCAGGCTTTATTCATTCAAAGTTTTTCTCATTGGTCTCCTGAGTTTTTCTCTATATAAACTTCAACTCACTCTGAGTTTTTCACTCATCGTATCTCAAGCTAAATCTCATACTCTTTTGCATCACTTTCCGGATTCACCTCCACTACTCCTTATGCCCACAGCATCAAATTAAAAAATTTCAACCTTATTCTCAAATCCCTCCACAACCTTGCTCTTCCCTACCTTTGCAAACATCTTTGACCCAAGCTTCCAGCAGATTTTCTTTGTTACTTTGAGATTGATTCCTTGTATGTTCCTGCTCGCTCTATTTCACCATGACAGATGAAATTTCTGAATCAAAGAATGAACATTTGACCTTAAGCTTCCTACCTTGCTAACTCTCTGCACAGTTTCACAAGCCTACACAAAATGTTCATCTTTGATGGTACTTTTGGCCATCCCTTTAGATTTCTCTTTATTTACAGGGTTCCCCAAACCTGTGTGAAGCATCTTCGAATATTTATTCCACAAAATATGCTCTAAAAGTTCATGTTGTTGTTATGCTGACACTTTAAATATGTATCATATACTTTCCACTCCTGATTATTTTGCACTGTCCCATTGTTGCTCCCTTATGTTTTTACTTTTCTCGAGAAGCAGTTAAGGGAGTCAGCTGCAGCTTTACAATATTTTAGAATCATAGAATCCCTACAGTGCAGAAGAAGGCTGTTCAGCCCATCGAACCTGCACCGACAACAATCCCACCCAGGCCCTATCCCCATTATCCCACGAATTTACCCTACTAGTCCCTCTGACACTAAGGGGCAATTTAGCATGGTCAATCAACCTAACCTGCACATCTTTGGAGTGTGAGAGGAAACCAGAGCACCCAGAGGAAACCTACGCAGACATAGGGAGATTGTGCAAACTCCACACTGACAGTCACCCGAGACCGGAATCGAACTCAAGTGCCTGGCACTGTGAGGCAGCAGTGCTAACCACTTTGCCCCCGTGCCGCCCCACTCTTGTTACTATTAATTGCTCAGAGGTAAAGACCACACACAAAGCCAAGTACTGTAGATAGTTGGTTGTTGATCATTAGTGTTCCAACAATGTGGGAGAGGTTTAGCATAAACTAAAAGTGTTGGATATTGAAGCAAGCTCCTTACCTTCAACACATGAAGGCTGAGCCCGAGTTGTACCAGCCACTTGTCCTGGAAAACAAGAACATTTCACTGTTTGTGACCGTTCCTCAATCTTGTTCTTATTGCAGCACCGATGTACAGCAACAACCTCACACGTGCCCTGTTTGACCTGATGACCTGCAAGAGAGAGAAAGCAGAAACTTTATTATGAAGAGCGCCAAGAGAGACAATTTATAGCACCCTGCTGCAGCCATTGACACTACTGTGAAGCGTCCTAACAAAGCGATAAGACTAGACAAGACTGAAATGTCAACTCCGTTTGTCTTTCAATCCCATCTTCAATTTCCCAAAATGGAATATGCAATCCACTATTGCTATTCAATGGCCATAGGCAGTTCAAATAGTACAATGTTACACAGAGATTAAAATAACAAGGTAAACCTAAACAATAATTTGAAAATGTTAGTTACGACCAATGACTCCTGGTAAGTGCAGGGTCAAAGGGGCTACTCACAATACAATTCTTAATAAATGCAAATTAAATTCCATGATGTACAGATTATAGAACAGTTATATATAATTTGTCTTATATATATTTTCACTCCTCCTTTTGACTATTGTCCTATTCCTTTCTATGCAGTGTTCTTCACAAAGAATACTGCATTTGGAGTATTGTATGCAATTCTGGATGCCACACTACCAGAAGGATGTGGAAGCTTTGGAGAGAGTGCAAAGAAGGTTCACCAGGATGTTTCCTGGTCTCGAGGGTATTAGGTATGAGGAAAGGTTGAATAAGGCGGAGGCGGAGGGGAGACCTGATAGAGGTCTACAAAATTATGAGGGGCATAGACAGGGTGGATGGTCAGAGGCTTTTTCCTAAGGTGGAAGTGTCAGTTACAAGGGGGCACAGGTTCAAGGTAAGGGAGGAAAGCTAAAGGGAGATGTGTGGGGAAATGTTTCACGCAGAGAGTGGTGGGTGCCTGGAATGCGCTGCCAGAGGAGATGATGGAAGCAGGCACATTAGCAACCTTTAAAAGGCATCTGGACAGGCAAATGAATAGGGAGGGAATAGAGGGATATGGACTGAGTAAGGGCAGAAGGTTTTTTTTCAATTTAGTTAGGGCATCATGATTGGCACGGGCTTGGAGAGCATGTTCCTGTGCTGTACTTGTCTTCGTTCTTTGTGCTTATAAAGGGGATGGGGAGGTAGAAAGTGAGCAACTAGTTCCACAGCCTCTGCCATGAGCACAAGGAGGGCGAGAGTGGCCAACTATTTCCCTTTGGCATTGATGGCAGTGTGAAGAATTACAAAAGGGAGTCACGTATTCTGCCATATTGTGATACAATTGGCTGGAATGCCAGCAAGGCTCCAGGGTAGGAAATACTTTTCAAAAAAGCCAACTAACTAATTTAATGAATGATTATTATTAATTTATGACTGAGTATTGCACAAAGAGAGAGAAAAGCCTCCGAGGAGCACTGAGAAGTATATTCCCATTCAAACTGAACTGTCAGTGCAGTAAAAATGCTCTATAATCCAAATGAATATTTATGAAATCCCAGTGAGAAAAGTTTTGTCTTCACAGAGACTTCCCTGAACTGGCTAATTCTAGAAAGTGTCAAGCTCATTCCCGAAGACACAATGCATGAATAATTATTCTAAATTTAAACCAAAGTAAACGAGGGTGGTATAAACATCTATAGTTACTGGGAATGCTTTAAAGAAAGCTGAATTTTTAAAATAATTTTTGTCATAGAAGTGTCTGTCTGAAAACTCAGCTCCCACTTCACCTGGTGAGTTTTTTGTTAACCATTTTTATGGAAACCCAGGCCCATAGCACAGGACATCTTCAAGGTGGGAAAGAACGGCAGAGGGGTCAAAATAAATAAAGGAGTTATAGTTAACCAATTGTAAGGTATTGTTTAAAAGCCTTAAAATCTTAAAGAGAAGCAAAGCATCAAAAGAGATAAGAGTACAATGGTTTTGTTCTTCCAATAGTAACATATCAATTGCTTTAACATTAGGATTTGCTGAAAACGCAAGGTCAAAGACATTTGGAAAATGTAATGACTGTTTCTTCTTTCAAAAGAACAATTTTTCCACACCAGAAATCAAAGCTGAGCTTAAATGGAACATTATAGAAAAGGTTTAGAGAATGAGCCATGAATCATTTTAAAATCTACTCAGATATAAGGTCTGGCTTGTTCTGTTTTATGTAACCAGACAATGCGACTATTATTTTCATGATATTCAGTTCGATTCCCAGCAGTGTTTTCTTGTGGATTCATATCAGGATGTTGTAAAATGCCATTAATCCTGACCTCCTGTGACGTCATCTAAACTAGGTATAACTTATATTAAAAACAGAAATTTCCTCAGTTCTAATGAGGTGGTCGTTGACCTGAAACGTTGGATGAAATTTAATAGTCAGGGTGAAGGGGTGACCCATCCACCAACTCTAAAACCAGTGATAACCCGGCCAAGGCAGCAGGTCTGACAGGATTAGGTCCTGATCGGGCACTTACCCTCTCATGTCAAGCTTCCCAGATCCTGTTAGAGGAACTTACCCCCAGAAACCCTGGTGTAGGGCAGATGTCCCTCAATCGAGAGCTACCAGCCAATCAGAGGCCAGCAGTGCCAACAGAAGCAGTGGTCACTTCCCAATCTGCAGTGCCGCCTACACCATGGATCAATATCGGACCCCAAGTAAAAGGTGAGTGCTGTGGGTTTGCCAGGGCTCGGGAGGTAGGTCCACGGCGAGGTTGAGAAGAGTGATCGATCTGAAGAGCAGAAGAGTTCTTACACTGGGCTCTCCATTACCTCTGATGGTTGTGTCCAACAAGAAGAGATACTACATGAGAGAGATTGCAAAGGGTATGGATATCGTAAGAGGGTATTTGTTAGAATGTAACCAGTGACAACTTTGTACTGGATGTAATGTGACCAATGGGAACAAGATGTAAGGGTCAGCTGACCCTGTAAACCATGGAACCAATTACAGAGTGATGTAATAGTCAGCTGACCAGCTGATTCACTATAAATAAGGAACTATGTAGAATTGTGGGTAGCTTGGAGTGACCCAGGCAAGGCCCCAAGTTTGGAGTAATGATGTTTCTTTATTAAACCCTTTCTTTGATTTATAATTTGGTGTAGGTTTTGTTGTATTTTCATTAGCTGCATTTTGAAGAGTTCCTTCTGAAGAAACAGTATTGACCCATTGTGAGAGGTGCGAGATCGCATGGAGAGAGATCTCAAGGAGAGGATCAGGGGAGGCAGAGGTCACTGGGGGCCTCAACATCATGGGGCAGTGTGGGTTGGAATTGGTAATGCATGACCAATGACAGAGATAGAGAGATCACGCAGAAAGAGAGAACATGGGAAATAATTTGCAGGAAGAGACCTTGGAGTAATAGAGCAAGGGAAGGGAGATTGCAGGGGAAGAGAAAGCAGGGATACAGCATAGAGGGTGAGATTGCAGGAGAGAACCATGGGGGAAAGATTGCAGAAGGTGTATGAAAATCATTGGGTGGGGAGATTAGACATCAAACTGAGCTGGGGGAGAGATCACAGCAGAAGGTTTACATTGGGGTTGCTCTAAGCCTACTATGTGAGCTGAACTCTGCTGGGATTAGAAGTTCCTACTTCCCTTCAGCTGCTGGGTTTCTTGAGCCCTGGGAAAAATGGCCCAAAGCCCTTTAATCAATCACTATCAAATCTAATTATCATAATCAATGGCCCATTTCTCCAGAGTAGGTTACTTGGGCGTCCACAATTTCTCGGCTCCACAGTGTCAAAGTCTAAATGCTGACAGCTTAAATGACTTCCATAAATCTTTTCAAGCCCATTGTCTTTTTAAAAATAAAAATGTCATTGTTCTTTAGATTTGAAAACTGCCAGGTTATAACAAATTATTGACCTAAAAAGTTCCACAGCAGGCCAACAAATTTCACCCACTGTTAACTGAACTTGCTGTTGCCCTGTCATTTCAACAACCACAACTTGTATCAATTCAATAAATTTAACATAAACAAAACAACTCGAACTGCTTTATAAAGCAGGATCTGACACCAAGTCACATAAAGAAACAATGGCCCAGATCTTCCTGCCAGCTGCAAAGCTGCACCATTCTCTGCTGAGTGAGCGGGGGAAGGAGGGTGAGCAGAGCCGGGCAAGTGGTGTGGGTCTATGTACCAAGCCGGGTTTGGGGTGGCAGTGGGAATTGCTGGGGGTGCCGGGGCTGCTGGTTTGGGGAAGACAGCAACATAGGGTAATGTCACTGGCCTAGTAATCCAGAGGCCGCTGGCTAATGCTCTGAGGACACAGGTTCAAAACCCACCATGTCAGCTGATGGAATTTAAATTCAATTAACAAAACTGCAATATTATGCTGTTCTCAGTAATGGTGACCATGACAGGAGCGACAAGGTGGCACAGTGGTTAGGACTGCTGCCTCATAGCACCAGGGACCCAGGTTCGATTCTGGTCTTGGGTGACTGTCCATGTGGAGTTTGCACCTTCTGCACTGTGGAGGTTCTATGAACTATTTTTGATTGTTGTAAAAAAAAATGCTTCATTAATGTCCTTTCAAGAAGGAAATCTGCCATTCTTGGCTGGTCTGGCCCACATGTGACTCCAGACACACAGCAATGTGGTTGATTGTCAACTGCACTAAAACCATTCAGTTCAGGGGCAATTAGGGATGGAAAACAACTGCTGCCAGTGATACCCACATCCCATGAAAGAATAAATAAATAATTCAAACAAATTCAGAACCTGATGTGTGCTGCACGGATCTGGAGGGTGATTTGCGGGTTCAATGCTGAGTGCCACGGCCTTCTTGCGCCTCCAGCAGCTGGATTTCCGACACCATCAGCTCCGTGCCAATTTCTGCACAGAGCTGCATAATTTATTTAAATGCGAATTTAAATACGATTTGCCTATCATTAGTGAGCTCAAGACTGAAATCTCCAGGCCCGCTAGCCTCTCCCCCACCACCAGGAGTGATTCATTCCAGCGAGGTTTATTATAGCTCCCCACTTGCGGGAAGCTGGCAGACCAACCCCACTGGAGTGAAGGGGGGGCAATCGAGGTCCCCCAAAGATCGGTCGCCATGGTGGGGTGCCCCCTGGGCATTGCCACCTTAAGAAGTCTCACACCAGGTTAAAGTCCAACAGGTTTATTTGGTAGCAAATACCATAAGCTTTCGGAGCACAGCTCCTTCGTCCTTGACAGTGCCAGGCTGGGCCCCCAGCACTGCCCAAGGGGCAAAGTGCCAATGCCCAGTGGTCATCTTGGCACTGCCCACTGGGCATCGGGCAGTGCCAATGGGGTGGGGCCTAATAGGGTGGGGCCTAATGAGAGTGGGGCCTCGGGGGGGATCAGCGAGGGGGAGTCACACTGCACTGGGAGCGCAATCAGAGGAAGGGAGCCCAGCAATCGGAGTGGGGGGGGGGGGGCGGCTTGCCGGGGTGGGGGCAAGGGTCGGGGCTGCAGGGGGTTGGGGGATTGGGACTGCAGGGAGGGGATGGGGTTGCCGGTTGGGGGGAGATTGGCGCTGCGGGCCATGGGAGGGGTGGTCGATGCTGGCCCGGACATGTTCGATCAAGCTAGCCAGCGATCGGGCAGCCAGCAGTACAGGGCCACTGCGCATGCGTCGATCTCGGCGCTGACAGATCGGTGCATGCGCAGTGGCCCGCTCAGCACTATGGTGCCGGTCTCTCCAGTGGGAATAATCCCCGCCCCCAGGATTTTCAGTGCGTTTCTCACTGAGGCACTCTGCAGTGCTCAGAATGTGGGAGATTCATGAAAAAATCAGCAGGATTTACTCCAGCGAATTCAATGCTCAGAATTTTTTTTAGGAGAATCGCCTCCCCTCCCCCCCCCCGATCATTCTGCATGATTTGCTTTTGAATTTTACCCCCTATATCTAATGTTTCCCATTATGAACAGTACAGTTTAACCTGCTCACAAGTAAGAGGGCATTGGATTTATCTGCGAATGCAGATAAAGCTGTCTTTGCTTTGTAGTTATAGCACATCATTACATGCTATTTGCACTAGCTGTCAGCACCTGCTTCAGTCAGTGTCTACTCTGGACAGTTCTACACTTCCCTTTCATCTCCTTTCACATTCACTCTTGCTCAAGCCACTTTTCATGATAAAGTGATTTGAGGAGATGATAAGAAGCTGGGCAGGTGCAGTTTAATCTCAGAAAAAAGGCAAAAATTTGATGGATCAAAATGCCAGATGTATCAGTTCCTAAAATTCCAGACTATTGGAGTGCAAGGTAACACGATGATTGTCATCGACTTCAGGAAGCAGAGAGGAGAACATGCCCCTGTCTACATCAACGGGTGTGAAGTAGAAAGGGTCGAGAGCTTCAAGTTTTTAGGTGTCCAGATCACCGATAACCTGTCCAGGGCCCCCCATGCCGACACTATAGTTATGAAAGCCCACCGACGCCTCTACTTTCTCGGAAGACGAAGGAAATTAGGCATGTCAGCTATAACTCTCAACAATTTTTACAGATGCACCATAGAGAGCATTCTTTCTGGTTGTATCACAGCTTAGTATGGCTCCTGCTCTGCCCAAGATCGCAAGAAAAGGTTGTGAATGTAGCCCAGTCCATCACGCAAACCAGCCTCCCATCCACTGGCTTTGTCTACACTTCCCGCTCCCTCGGCAAAGCAGCCAGCATAATTAAGGACCCCACGCACGCCGGATATTCTCTCTTCCACCGGGAAAAAGATGCAAAAGTCTGAGGTCACGTACCAAACGACTTAAGAACAGCTTCTTCCCTGCTGCCATCAGACTTTTAACCTACCTTGCATTAAGTTGACCTTTCTCTACACCCTAGCTATGACTGTAACGCTACATTCTGCAGGCTCTCGTTTCCTTCTCTATGAACAGTATGCTCTGTCTGTATAGCATTCAAGAAGCAATACTTTTCACCGTATACTAATACATGTGACAATAATAAATCAAATCAACTAAGTAAACGACGAGGAAGCCTTAAATCACAGCAGTGATTTATTGAAAGATAGCTGAAACTACATACAAGCAAGCTCAGTACAGATACAGGTCTAGTCCCACTGACTCTCAGTCTCACACTGAAGCTTCCCTTCCCACTAGTATCCATGCCCTAATACCCGATGGGTGACGGTTCATGTGCCTCTCACTGATAGGCCCCAGGAGGGTCATGTGATCCATAAACAACCACCCCTTAAAGGGGCCATGCCACCACATTGATCTTGTATAAATTTTCTTCTGTTGGAGAAGGGAGAAAAACTGGAAGAGCTGTGTTATCATAATTGGCTTTATCCTAACAGCCAGGAAGGGGAACTTTAAATAGTGAATAAATCCTGTCTCCTCTGGGATCAGTTGCCCCTCCCTGCTTGGGTTTTTCGTAGGCCATCAGTGGAATTCAGGCCAGTTCTCAGTGGTTATGGGAATCACTGGACATAAGAAAGGTGGGTACAAATCATATGGTAACTCGGAACACCCCTCAAAATACAGGCTGTGTGTGGAGGTGGGAAATAGGTGAAAGGACCCTCACTCCAAGTTCAACATTTTTAAACTTGGCCTAAGATGAGCAGAAACTCCAGGTAGGCTCAGCTCCAAGTTCCACACCTCCATGTGAATTCAGTCCTGGAGCTGAATTTGAAGTTTTCCATAGTTTAGTTTCTTTTTATCCAGCTTTCTTATATGGAAATGTTTGTCCTTCACTCCATTGCACATCTCAGATTCCAGAGGTCAATTAGAGTCAATGAAGGTACACATTGAATCACAGTTTACCATGATTTAAGAGCTTCAAGTAGTCAAGAAGTGAACATGCTTCTGATTCTACCTTTTTTTATTTATGCATGGGATGTGGGTGTTTCTGGCTGGGCATTTGTTGCCTACCCCTAATTGCCCTTAAGTTATTTGCTTGGCCATTTCAGAGGATATTTTAGAGTCAACACATTGCTGGAGCTCTCGAGTCACATGTAGGCCAGACCAGGTAAGGATTTCCCATCCGAAAAAACATTAGGGAACCAGATAGGCTTTTACAAAAATCAACAATGGTTTCATAATCATCATTAGACTTTTAATTCCAGGTTTTTATTTAATTCAAATTTCAACATCGTGGGATTTGAACCCGGGCCCCAAAGCATTAACCTGGATTACTCTCTGGATTACTAATCTGGTGACAACATCACTGCGTCATTGCCTCCCAATTCATATGCGTACTTATACAACACACACACAGTTTAACCATGGGAAAATGCTATTTGTGCTATTTTTAGTTGTAAGTTAGATATGGAGCCACACCACTGACTTTCAGTAAATGTAATTAAAAGTGCCAAGTTGTGGCCACCACAGGTTACAGGGAATTGCCAATGTTTTCATTTCCTGCTAATTGTCACTCTAATCATTAATTGTGGTTAGTACAAAAGCAACCAGTGTGATGTTCCACCAACAAATGTAAGCTTTACAGTTAAAACAAACTGGTGGCTTGATTCACAATTATTTTTAAAAATCACTATTGTTACAAAGGTTTTATAAGATGGTTATGTTTCAGGACTGTGTCTTTAATTTAAGGTATAATGAAGGTATGAAAATGGTCATGTGACATTCTGCTGGCAAGCCTGAGCTGCTAAAGGTTAAAGGACTCAAAGTTGGTTTTACCAGGAAGAAGGTGCAAGTTATTCTCAGCTGTAAACAATGACCGGATATACTGTGCTGGTTTATTTATTTATTAGTGTCACAAGTAGGCTTACATTAACGCTGCAATGAAGTTACTGTGAAAATCCCTTAGTCGCCACACTCCAGCGCATGTTCGGGTATATTGAGGGAAAATTTAGCATTGCCAATGCATCTAATCAGCACGTCTTTCAGACTGTGGGAGGAAACTGGATCACCCGGAAGAAACCAATGCAGACATGGGGAGAACGTGCGGACAGACAGTGACCTTGGCCAGGAAATGAACCTGGGTCCCTGGCACTGTAAGGCAACAGTGCTAACCACTGTGCAACCGTGTTGGATTGACTCTGAGGGCGGGATATTCCAGTCTCGCTGAAACCAAAACATCTCGCCCAAGGTCAATGGACCTGTCCATCGTCCGCCACTCACTCGCTCCAATTTCCGTGGCGGGCAGGACAGTAAAATTTGCTCCCTAGTCTCTTAGTCACAGGGAGCTACTACAAATATCAGGTTTTCTATATAATTATACATTAAACCAGCTATTTAATTCCAAGACAATATAGAGTTGGCAGTCTAGAGGGTAGCTAATTATCATTTCTACCTTGATACATGGCCCATGTGATTCACGTTGCCATATTCGAGTTACAGGTGTTCCAAAAAAATGACTGAATCTCACAGAGTCAGTCTGTAAGAATCAGAGAGAGCGAGAGAGAGGCAGCAAGTCTCTATTGTTCACCACACAAAATACGGTGGGAAGTCGCACTCGGATTGAAGAGGACAAGGTTGTGTGCACTGAAGTGAAGCTGAAAGATTTACTTAGTTTTGGATAGAGGGAAGGATCTCCAGGATAACCCACATCATAAAACTCAGTTTGGAGATTAGGAATTATATGGCTGGAAAAGGAAAAAGGAGCTTTAGAATCACTTTGCACTGGTTCTTGGAAAATGAAGTGTCTCTTAAGAGACACAATCAAGTATAACCATAGAGCGAGATTTGATCATGTTAAAGGGGAATCTTTTGGAACATAAGCTGCCCATGAAATAGTGTTTAGTCATTGGTGCTTTTGTGTTACAGTAAAAGTCTTAAAACTTCAAATCTTGTTGTGTGATCCTTTCAGCCATTCATTGAAAGTTTGAGTTTCTTTTTAAACGTTATCAGACTCTACAGGGATTGCAACACAATGGTGAAGGCTTTAGCTTAGAAAATGAACAGCAGTCAGTAAATATATCGCAGAGCATTAAGAAAGAGAGAAATGGATGTTTTGAAATTCAGTACTGGAAATACATGATAATGAGTAGATTAATGTCATGGCTCAGTAAGTTTAACCACTGAGTAACAAAGTGGGACAGGTCAGAAAGGCCTGGCATTCAATTCCCATCTCTACTGAGTTAACAGATTTGCATTCGTGGATACTGAGGGACAGGATGCTTTCCCTTGAGGGGGAAGCTAGAACCAGGAGACAGAGTTTAATTACAAGGGGTCTCCCATTTAAGAGGGCGATGAGGAGAGTTTTCTTCTTTTGGAGCATTAATTGTTCACCTTTGGAATTCTCTTTCCAGAGAGCAGTTGAGGGTGGGTCAAAGGATATGTTCAAGAGAGAGTTGGATATTGATCGACATGGGAATTTTGGAAGCGGTTGTGATTGGGGGGTGGTGGGGGGTGGTGTGGTGAGAACAGCAGGAAAGTGGAGGTAAGGTCACAATCAGATCAGCCATGACCTTATTGAGTGACCGTGCAGGCTCGATCGGCCAAATGATCCACTCATGCACATATTTCTTTTGATCTTATCTTACGTAGGGTGACAGTATGGATTCTATAATTGGTCTAGGCTTAGGGGTGGAAACACATCTCTGGAGGACACTCTCCTAATCATTATACATTAACTCCTGTCAGAGTGGCATAACTGCAGCTGTCTGGTAGGATAGGATTGGGCGTGACTATTGTCCTCCTGAAGTAAACCAGCTGCTGACATCAAGCGCCGAGTATGAAGAACAGCTATGAGCCATGGAACTGTCAGGGGTTCCAGTGTATTAGCAGAGGGGAGAAAAACTCACGCACAACAATAATCATGATGAAGCAAGACAGTTTAAAAACTAAGCTTCCCTTTGTAGCAAGTGACCTTATAAATACATATTTTAATTCATATTTTACAGACTAACAAATCTACAAATCACGCCCGGCCAAACACCTCTCTTATTTAATTTGCAATTTCCATACCACTCTGGAAGCACATCCTCCAACAAATCGGATACATATGACTAACTGCGCAAGAACATTGAAAAGGCAATACATATTTTATGAGCATGACAACATTTCACAGGCAATTGGAAAACAGACCACTGTTACTTCAACATTTATATTCTGACCACACTCTGAGGAGTGGAAAGATATGTATGTATAATGCAATAGCAACCTCCTCGCACTGCAGTTTGCATTCTTTCAAGGGGTGGACTTGTAAAATAGGATTTTTCAAAGAAAAATGATGTCATCAAGCAAATCTGCTTGACTGTAATTTCATTATGCAAAGCTTTGATTTTTTTTGAGGGGGGGTGAACAACCTCTCTTTGCATCACATGATCCATCAACTACATGATGTGTACGTGCCTTGTGAGCGCCTGCTAAATATTAAATGAAATCAAGTTGCATAGCTGCTATTCCTCAGTCCCAGAAATAGAACTGTTGTGTGTTTGCTGCGGATGGTCTCAATCCTCTTTTAGGCATTTGTTATGGGAGATACAGAAGTCAATGTATCACAGTAAGAAAGGAGAAACATTAAAGCAAGAGTGAAGTCGGTATTTTAACCTCCAGGGATTCCTTGGCTGAACCTTTAAGCAGCATCTCCACTTCTAAGGAAAATTTCTTGTGGGACATGAACTCAAAGCGTGAGGCACAGCAATACATGTTGTACATGTACAAATGTTGCACTTCGCTAAGACAGGTCAGCGCTTTGGCATGATAAAGGGACTAAATACATGCATAGTGAATCTTGGGGCCTAATTCTACCCAGGGATTATCAAGTATATTTCAAAGTACAACTTGCATCAGTCCCAACTCTTGAAAAAGGTACATGATGTTTATATGTGTGCTGGCATGTGCTTGGGCATTGGCCGGAATCTTACCAGCATTCACGCCGGTGGGGTCTTCCCATCCCACCACAGGGAATGGAGATTTGGCTGGCTGCCAAATTCTCCGACCTTGCTGCAGCTGGAGCATGGCTTGAATGATAGGTAAGATCGTGGCCAATTTGAGAAGTCCATGCATAGAACATAGAACATAGAACATTACAGCGCAGAACAGGCCCTTCGGCCCACGATGTTGCACCGACCAGTTAAAAAAAAAACTGTGACCCTCCAACCTAAACCAATTTCTTTTCGTCCATGAACCTATCTACGGATCTCTTAAACGCCCCCAAACTAGGCGCATTTACTACTGATGCTGGCAGGGCATTCCAATCCCTCACCACCCTCTGGGTAAAGAACCTACCCCTGACATCGGTTCTATAACTACCCCCCCTCAATTTAAAGCCATGCCCCCTCGTGCTGGATTTCTCCATCAGAGGAAAAAGGCTATCACTATCCACCCTATCTAAACCTCTAATCATCTTATATGTTTCAATAAGATCCCCTCTTAGCCGCCGCCTTTCCAGCGAAAACAATCCCAAATCCCTCAGCCTCTCCTCATAGGATCTCCCCTCCATACCAGGCAACATCCTGGTAAACCTCCTCTGCACCCTCTCCAAAGCCTCCACATCCTTCCTGTAATGTGGGGACCAGAACTGCACACAGTACTCCAAGTGCGGCCGCACCAGAGTTGTGTACAGTTGCAACATAACGCTACGACTCCTAAATTCAATCCCCCTACCAATAAACGCCAAGACACCATATGCCTTCTTAACAACCTTATCTACTTGATTCCCAACTTTCAGGGATCTATGCACACATACACCTAGATCCCTCTGCTCCTCCACACTATTCAAAGTCCTCCCGTTAGCCCTATACTCAACACATCTGTTATTCCTACCAAAGTGAATTACCTCACACTTCTCCGCATTAAACTCCATCCGCCACCTCTCGGCCCAACTTTGCAACCTGTCTAAGTCTTCCTGCAAACTACGACACCCTTCCTCACTGTCTACCACACCACCGACTTTGGTGTCATCAGCAAATTTGCTAATCCACCCAACTATACCCTCATCCAGATCATTAATAAATATTACAAACAGCAGTGGCCCCAAAACAGATCCCTGAGGTACACCACTTGTAACCGCACTCCATGATGAATATTTACTATCAACCACCACCCTCTGTTTCCTATCCGCTAGCCAATTCCTGATCCAATTTCCTAGATCACCCCCAATCCCATACATCTGCATTTTCTGCAGAAGCCTACCATGGTGAACCTTATCAAACGCCTTACTAAAATCCATATATACCACGTCCACTGCCTTGCCCCCATCCACCTCCTTGGTCACTTTCTCAAAAAACTCAATAAGGTTAGTAAGGCACGACCTACCTGCCACAAAACCATGCTGACTATCACCTATCAATTCATTACTCTCCAAATAACTATAAATCCTATCCCTTATAATTTTTTCCAACATCTTGCCGACAACAGAAGTGAGACTCACCGGTCTATAATTCCCGGGGAAGTCTCTGTTCCCCTTCTTAAACAATGGGACAACATTCGCTAACCTCCAATCTTCTGGTACTATACCAGAGGCCAACGACGACCTGAAGATCAGAGCCAGAGGCTCTGCAATCACTTCTCTTGCCTCCCAGAGAATCCTTGGATAAATCCCATCCGGACCAGGGGATTTATCTATTTTCAGACCCTCCAGAATATCCTGCACATCCTCCTTATCAACTGTAATACTGTCTATTCTACTCCCTTGCAACCCAGTGTCCTCCTCAGCTATATTCATGTCCCCTTGCGTGAACACCGAAGAGAAATATTGGTTCAATGCTTCACCAATCTCCTCCGGTTCCACACATAACTTCCCTCTGCCATCTATAACTGGCCCTAAACTTGCCCTAACCAACCTTCTGTTCTTGACATACCTGTAGAACGCCTTAGGATTCTCTTTAACCCTATCCGCCAAAGTCTTCTCATGTCCCCTTTTAGCCCTTCTAAGCTCGCTCTTCAACTCCCTCTTAGCCAATCTAAAGCTTTCTAGTGCACTACCCGAGTGCTCACGTCTCATCCGAACATAAGCCTCCTTTTTCTTTTTAACCAACAAAGAAACTTTTTTGGTGCACCACGGTTCCCTAGCCCTACCAATTCCTCCTTGCCTGACAGGGACATACCTATCACAGACTCGCAGTAGCTGCTCCTTGAAAAAACTCCACATGTCGGACGTTCCCAGTCCCTGTAATCTCCTAGTCCAACCTATGTTTCCTAATTCTCTCCTAATAGCCTCATAATTACCCTTCCCCCAGCTAAAACCACTGGCCCGAGGTTCATGCCTATCCCTTTCCATCACTAAGGTGAACGTAACCGAATTGTGGTCACTATCACCAAAATGCACACCAACTTCCATTAACTTTCGTGCAGGATGCACGTGGTACAATTTGAATCACAGCAAATATTACACTTAAAGCTCCAGTTCTTAGCCCAAAAAATTATATTCAGAAGTATTTTGAAAAAATAAAAATATTCTTAGTTCATTTCCTCTTTGACTTACTTACTTGGCTTAATTTTCCAAGAAAGAAGTTTAACAACACCAGGTTAAAGTCCAACAGGTTTATTTGGTAGCAAAACGCCGGCATCTCCACATCTTAATTTTCCAACCCAGGAGATGACTAAATGTTCTGACCTTAATACTCTTCCCTGTACAAATGACTGGGAGACACACACACACACTCAGTTCTGATTGACTTTAATTTCCTCTTCTTCCCTGAGGAGAAACAACTTCTCTGGTTTATTAATGGTGGAAACATTTTTAAAAGGCAGATTTAGGTGTTTTCTGTTACACTACCTCATATTAGCTATTTGCAAAGGTTGTTACAATCCCCGTAGAATCCAATCACTTTAAATAAGGGATCTGAATTCCCACTGACCAACCTAAAGCAGTTGCACAACAAGATTTTCAAGTTTTGAGACTTTGCTGTAACAAGCAATCTAAATCGGGGCGGAACGGTGGCACAAAGGGCGGCACGGTGGCTCAGTGGTTAGCACTGCTGCCTCACAGTGCCAGGGACCCAGGTTCAATTCCCGGCTTGGGTCACTGTCTGTGTGGAGTTTGCACATTCCCCCCATGTCTGCGTGGGTTTCCTCATGGTGCTCTGGTTGCCTCCCACAGTGCAAAGGTGTGCGGGTTAGGTGGATTGGCCATGATAAATTGTCCCTTAGTGTCAGGAGACTTGCAAGGGTAAATGCATGGGGCTATGGGGATAGGGCCTGGCTGGGATTATGGTCGGTGCAGACTCAATGGGCCAAATGGTCTCCTTCTGCACTGTATGATTCTATGATCTAAAAGCAACACAACTAAACATTACCATTGGCCAACGAAAACTGAAAACTACAATATCTTAACTCGGATCTGTTACTCCACATCATATATATACTTTACAACATGCTCTCCACAGGATTACAGTAATTATAGGAAACAGTCCATAGTCACTCCCAGCTCCGAATGGGTTCACAAATCATATCAGTGAGTCTTAACCCCTCTGACAATTGAAGGTACTCTCCTCAATCTTCTGAGACTTTCTGAACCGACTTTCAGCAGTAAGACCCACTCCAGTGATTTCTTCTCCCAGTCTCAGCAGGATGCATTTCTTCAACCAAATAGTGTGTCCTCCCTCCTGCATTCTGCCTGGTAGCTCGCAGAGAACCACGGCTTTCTATTCTCAGCTGAACACCCCAACAGCAGCCTTTTGTCTCTGTGAGATCTCTCCCTCTCTTTCTGTCAAAAAAACCTCTGAGTCAACAAGTCTGGCCACAGGCAGCCCAGCTGTCCCTGCCTTTCTTTTCAGGTGTGAACATTTTGCACCTTGCTCTTAATAAATCTCAACCTAGACCCTCAGTCTCCATGGTAACCAAGCCACACAGGCTTGTTGTCAGGTAGAACTCATAGCACATCCCATGACACTCTTCATTACCTTTAATTAAAGTGACAGTTTAAAACATCACAGGCCAGAACTCCTGTGGAATTACAAACGCTGTTGGATTGCCAATCGACTCCTTTTCACGTACCTTGGTCTGGAGCTGGACATGTCTCACCGGGATTCCACCCCCCACCTCCCCCCCCTCCCCCTTCGCCGCCGCCGTCGAACGGCCTGGTGAGAAATGTGCAGGGCAGCAGCTCTGGACTCCTTCCTGTGCTGAGCAGCTGTGTGAGGGCAAATGAAGCCACGCCCCCTTTTAACAGCACTAGCTGCCACAAACCAGGTAGGTTTAAAGGTGCCGGCTATTTTGAGAAGCCGTAAAAGGTTAGGGTGGTCTGGGGTGGGGCACGTTAGGATAGTCGGACAAGTTGTGCAGCCAGGGAGCATCAGGTGGTCAGGGGAGGGGGTCGAGTTGTCAGGGCATGGGGGTTGGGTGATCAGGAGTGTCGGGAAAATAGAGAGGTGGTGGGGAGGGTGGTCAGGAGGTTGGTCAGGGTGGGGTGGGAGAGTGTGGGGGTATTCAGGGGCATTAGAAAGGTAATCATCGGGGGGTGGTCATGATCATAGTTACCCAGTTGTTAGAAGTGATTTTAATTCTTTTAACTTTTCCTGGGTAATTATTCTGCTAAGACAGCCAGAATGGTCCAAAGTCTCCAATGTGAAGTGGAGTAACAGATGATTCCCAGTGCAGGGTAATTGCCCATCAGAAGTTTAAACTTTCCAGGAGATTCCCATACAGCCCTTGCCTGGGGACCTCCGGGAGGCCCCTGCGCATCTTTTAGGGTACCTCCAGCATATGACGCCCATGGGAGCAAAATGTCTGGCCCGATAATGTTATAAAACGTCGCATTCATGACAAGGTCTGCATAAATATTCAGGTCACCATACCTGCACTGTTTTCTTGATCATTATTTATCTAACTGTGCCTCTTCAGGACTGTCTTTTATTATCTGTTCTGCGAAGACTTCCTCTCATGAGGAATATGTGTTGAACGTGTCAGCTGATTACACGCGGAACGCATCATTCACCTCTACTATCTGTCACTCGTCTCGACACGATGACTGAAGCAAAATTAATCTTATTTTCAGCTGTCCAGCAAATAAAAATACACTTGTGCATACTTGAGAAGTAGGTTATTTAGCATCAGGGTGCCCTGTATCAACAGAGGTGAGCCGCTGCTTGCTCTCGCAGCGTCTTAATTAGGCCACTAGGTGGTGAACTGTGAGGAAAGTTAACAGGACCATGTAATCTTGCAAACTGGATTTGCCCTACACACCCGTACCTGAACAAAATGCAGCAGAGTGTAACAACCAGATCTCATTTATATCCTGCCAGCCAACTCCAAGCAGGAAGTTAGTCCAAAGCAGCAAAAATTATAATTGCTCAGAATCCACCCAATTATCTAGGTCAGGGTTGGAATTGGAGATGGGTTGGCACACAAACTGACGCTGCCGGCCTCCATGCCAGTTCACTGTCACCATCCTGACCCTGTGGTGAACCATCGTTGGTTACCACTGTGGGTTATTCCTATGTTACTGTTGGGTTAGGGTGTTGCCACTGTGGGGGTTGTTATAATGTTGTTGGGTTAGGGTGTTTACCTGTGGTAGATGTTGTTATGGCACATCCCGGTCGGGCCCCGCCTCCTGGGGAGAGGTATAAGACCCTCTGCTCAGGCGGGACCCCTCCAGTCTGAATTGGTGTACTCGTGTTAGTTAGTTCCATTGTTTGCTAATAAAAGCCTTAAATAGCTGAAGCCTTGTACCTCGTGCTTGATTGTCGCGCATCAATTTTATTAGCAAACATAAAACTCTCGACAGTAAAGGGAGTATGGAACAAATACTAAAACCAGAGCGTCTGACGCTGGACCCACGTGCGGTCGGTGCCGCTAACACCTTCGACCACTGGTGGAAGTGTTTCGAAGACTACCTGGCAGCCTCTGCAGCTGTTACTACAGACGACGACAAACTCCAGGTCCTCCACGCGAGGGTAAGCGACACGGTCTATCTTGCGATTCGTGCGGCCACCACTTACCCGAGGGCCATCGAGCTCTTGAAGAAACGATACACGAGACCACCCAACGAGATCCACGCTCGTTACCTCCTCGCTACACGACGTCGGCAGTCGGGCAAAACCATGGAGGACTACGCCAATGAGCTCTTGCAGCTTGCCAGGGGCTGCGACTGCAAAGATGTGTCGGCAGAGCAATATATGTACGACCTCGCCCGAGATGCGTTCGTAGCAGGGGTAGGGTCCTCGTACATCCGGCTTAAGCTATTAGAGAAAGGGAACCTCAACTTGACCCAAGCGATGGAGATGGCTGAGATGCTGGAGGCAGCGTCGAAAAGCTTGGCTCTGTACCCCGAAGACCACGTGGAGACAACGTGGCAGGAGCAAGCACAAATCCCTCCTCGCCCCACGGGCTCGCGCTCCCATATCGATCCGACGACGGCGGCAGCTCCAGGCAGCCAGCGATGCTATTTTTGCGGCGGAGCCAAGCATCCACGGCAACAGTGCCCTGCAAAAACGGCGATCTGCAGTCAGTGTGGTAAAAAGGGGCACTATGCTAAAGTTTGCAGGTCGAAGCCCAAGAACGGCAGTGCAGCCTGTGACCCTCCAGAGCGGAGACAATCTCCTTCGGCATCGCAGTACCCACGAGGTCCGACCACGTGCGAACCCAGGACGACGCCAGTGTGGCTGACGGAGGAGGAGGAAGACCACCAGGAGTCGCTACGCTTGGCGCCCTCACCCACGTGCGATTCATGGGGGCGGCCATCGTGGTCGACGACGACTAGGAGCGACCAGCAGGGGTCCTCAGTATCAACCTCGGCTGCATGCAGTGACGCCCAGGGGCCAACGGTGGCGTCGATCTCTCTGGACCAGACAAAGCATCACAGGCTTGACAGTTCCATGATGAACATCAAGGTAAATGGTCGTACTGTGTATTGTCTGTTTGACAGTGGGAGCACCGAGAGTTTTATCCACCCTGACACTGCAAAAAGGTGTGGACTCTGGGTTCTACCTGCCAAACAGACAATTTCCATGGCATCACGGTCCCGGTCTGTACCGATCCAAGGACGTTGTATGGTAACCCTAGAGGTGCAGGGCACAATGTACGAGCGATACAGGCTCCTTGTGTTACCGCACCTTTGTGCGCCAATTCTCCTCGGACTAAACTTTATGGTCCACATGAAGAGTGTGATCCTACAGTACGGTGGGCCACTCCCTTCACTGGCAGTAGGGAATCAGCCGCAGCCTCCAAATTGCCCAAAGCGCCCCGCATGCAATCTCTCCACACTAAAAATCACCACACCTTCTTTATTTAAGAATCTGGTACCAGGCTGCAAGCCCATCGCTACTAAGAGTAGGCGTTACAGCGCTGAAGACCGGATCTTTATCAGATCTGAGGTTCAGCGGCTCCTCAAAGAAGGGATCATACAGGCCAGTGCTAGTCCGTGGAGAGCGCAGGTCGTGGTGGTTAAAAGCGGGAACAAACCTCGGATGGTCATCGACTACAGTCAGACCATTAACCGTTATACGCAGCTGGATGCGTATCCTCTCCCGCGCATATCTGATATGGTCAATCAGATTGCGCAGTACCGGGTGTTCTCTACCATAGACCTTAAGTCCGCCTACCATCAACTCCCCATCCGCCCAGAGGACCGACAATACACGGCTTTTGAGGCGGATGGTCGTCTATACCAGTTTCTTAGGTTCCATTTGGTGTCACCAATGGGGTCTCGGTCTTCCAGCGTGCTATGGACCGAATGGTGGACCAGAACGGGTTGCGGGCTACCTTCCCGTACCTGGATAACGTCACCATCTGCGGCCATGACCAGCAGGACCATGACACGAATCTCCAAAACTTTCTGCGCACTGCATCTCGCCTGAATCTGACCTATAACAGGGAGAAGTGCGTATTCCGTACGCGCAGGTTAGCTATCCTTGGATACGTGGTGGAAAACAGGGTCATCGGCCCTGATCCAGACCGTATGCGCCCCCTTACTGAACTTCCCTTGCCCACTAGCACAAAAGCACTGAGGAGATGTCTCGGCTTCTTTTCGTATTATGCACAGTGGGTCCCCAACTACGCGGACAAAGCCCGTCCGCTCATCAAGTCCACGACCTTCCCACTCACGCCGGAGGCCCAATTGGCCTTCAAGGCTTTGAAAAGCGACATTGCGAAAGCCACGATGCACGCGGTGGATGAATCCATCCCTTTTCAGGTGGAAAGTGATGCATCTGATTTCGCCCTGGCGGCCACACTAAACCAGGCAGGCAGGCCCGTCGCGTTTTTTTCCCGCATCCTTCAAGGCCCCGAAATTCGGCACTCAGCGGTGGAGAAGGAGGCTCAGGCCATTGTGGAGGCCATCAGACACTGGCGCCATTACCTGGCGGGGAAGCGGTTCACCCTGATCACGGATCAACGATCCGTGGCGTTTATGTTCAGTAACACGCAGAGGGGCAAGATCAAGAATGATAAGATCTTGCGGTGGAGAATTGAGCTCTCCACCTATAATTACGATATTATGTATCGTCCAGGGAAGCTCAATGAGCCCTCGGATGCCCTCTCGCGCGGAACATGTGCCATCATGCAGGAGGACCGCTTGAAGGCCCTCCACAATGACCTGTGCCATCCTGGAGTCACCCGACTCTACCACTTCGTAAAAGCCCGCAACCTGCCCTACTCGGTGGAGGATGTCAGGTCAGTAACAAGAAGCTGTCGGATTTGCGCGGAATGCAAACCGCACTTTTATCGACCGGACCGGGCACAATTGGTCAAGGCCACTCACCCCTTCGAGAGGCTGAGTGTGGATTTTAAGGGCCCCCTTCCCTCACCGGACCGGAATGTCTATTTTCTCAATATAATAGATGAATACTCCCGGTCCCCGTTTGTTGTCCCCTGTGCGGACACGTCGACTGCCACAGTGATTAAGGCATTCAGTGATCTTTTTACCCTGTTCGGGTACCCCTGCTACATACATAGCGACAGGGGCTCGTCGTTCATGAGTAACGACTTGAGGCAATTCCTGCTCTCATACGGGATTGCCTCTAGTAGAACCACGAGCTACAACCCTAGGGGTAACGGACAGGTGGAGAGGGAGAATGCTACAGTCTGGAAGGCTGTCCTACTGGCGCTGAAATCCAGGGGCCTTCCAGTCTCCCGTTGGCAGGAGGTCCTTCCAAATGCGCTTCATTCCATTCGCTCCCTCCTGTGTACGGCAACCAATGCTACTCCCCACGAGAGGATGTTCTCATTCCCTCGGAAGTCGTCCTCGGGGATCTCCTTACCAGCCTGGTTGACGTACCCAGGACCCGTCCTTCTGCGGCGACATGTGAGGGCCCGCAAGTCCGACCCCTTGGTCGAACCGGTCCAACTCCTCCACGCCAACCCTCAGTATGCCTATGTGGCATATCCTGACGGGCGAGAGGACACAGTCTCGATTCGAGACCTGGCGCCCGCAGGGGACGTAGCAACTCCTGTCGCTCCCATACCCCCTGTCACGAATCCCTTATCACTTATTTCTTCCCCAGACGTGGCGCGGCCAGCACCAGGACCAGTGCATAACAGTTATACTCCCATGTACAGCTTGCCTGAGACTCGGAGATCGGCACCACCACAGAAGGTTCCAGGATCCCCTGCACCATCGCCTCACCAGGGTCAACCGGCCCGGGAGTCCTCGAGGGGACAGCCGGACGCTGTTTTGGAGAGAACGCCACCGCAAGCACCTGCTCCGGTGTCGCAACCGGTGTTGAGGAGATCACAGCGACGGTGCGGTCCTCCAGACCGTCTGGACTTGTGAATTTTGTATATATGTGACCTGTTTTCGCACCCCGCCGGCCTTTGTTTTTAAAGGAGGGGTGAATGTGGTGAACCATCGTTGGTTACCACTGTGGGTTATTCCTATGTTACTGTTGGGTAAGGGTGTTGCCACTGTGGGGGTTGTTATAATGTTGTTGGGTTAGGGTGTTTACCTGTGGTAGTTGTTGTTATGGCACATCCCGGTCGGGCCCCGCCTCCTGGGGAGAGGTATAAGACCCTCTGCTCAGGCGGGACCCCTCCAGTCTGAATTGGTGTACTCGTTTTAGTTAGTTCCATTGTTTGCTAATAAAAGCCTTCAATAGCTGAAGCCTTGTACCTCGTGCTTGATTGTCACACATCAGACCCTGAGCCATTTTCAATGAGGGTGACTTGGGGATGGTCCAGGCAGCCCATGTTGGATCATGTCCAGGCCAATATGGTGAGCTCAGGGTGAGAGGATGGAGGCGAGCGAGGGCCAAAAAGAGTAAGTGATGGAACCCTCCTCTCTGGATCCATATTGGGTGCCAGTCGACAGCTGCAGGGATCATGGTCAGGCAGCCGTGGCTTTTTCAAAAAGTAAAATCAACTGTCCTTGTTCCTCACAGTCTCTGTGCTCGGCTGGCGGGGATGATACATGGCAGCACAGTGGTTAGCACTGCTGCCTCACAGCGCCAGGGACCCGGGTTCGATTCCTGGCTTCAGTCAGTGTCTGTGCAGAGTATGCACATTCTCCCCGTGTCTGCATGGGTGTCCTCCGGGTGCTCCGGTTTCCTCCCACAGTCCGAAAGAGGTGCTGGTTAGGTGCATTGGCCATGCTAAATCCTCCATCAGTGTACCCGAACAGGTGCCGGAGTGTGGCAACTTGGGATTTTCACAGTAACTTCATTGCAGTATTAATTTAAGCCTACTTGTGACTAATAAATAAACTTTAAGCTGATAAATACTGAGTGCTGGAGTGCCGCCCATTAGTGTTCCAGTGTCAGAATCCTGCCCGCTCACTATCTCTGATTGGATGGTGAGTGTACTCCTGGGCATATCATTAGCTAGAGCATTAAGATTGCAGTGGATGTGTTTAAAGCACACCACCAAAGACAAGGACCCAGAACTACATTCCCATTTCCAGTTCCTGACCCCTAATTGTAAATCCAGCCATAGGTTCAGGTGACTATACACCCCTGTTTTCCATTGACAGTCCCCAGATGAGGTATTGTGTCTCCAGGCAAACAATAGCCCCAGGAGAGTACCTGAAACTGTCTAGCTGCTATTTTGTTTGAATATGCTTAATACATCTTAATTGCAGCTCACATAACCATAACACCCTATCACCCTCTGACTTCAATGGATCATCCTGCACCATTTCTGCCATCTCCAGCACAACACTACTACTAAACACATAGAAACCCTACATCTTTCTCTCTCCCCGACTTTCAGCAATGCGGAGGGGCCATAACTCGCATGATGCCCTGCACCAATCCTCAGTCATTCCCACCATCCCATCCATTTCTTACAACATCTTTCTAGTCAAGCACAATTGATGCAACACCTGCCCTTTTACCACCGCCAACACCATCCCTAGCCCCCCTCACCAGCCAATAACCCAAACACTCCTTCCAGCTGAAACACCAATTTACTTGTACCTCTTTTTATTTAGTATGCTGTATTTGCTGCTCACAGTGTGGTCTCCTCTACATTGGGGAGCCCAAATGAAGACTGGGTGGCCATCCTGTGATGTATTCCATTCACTGTGCAAGCGGGACCAGTCATTGATCCCTGTCTTGCTCTATCTCTGACTTTCCTGTCCTTGTTCTGCTGCAAAGTTCCAAAGAAGTTCTGCACAAGCTCAAGGAACAGTACCTTCCCTCAGACTGGGCACTTCACAGCCTTTTGGACTCAACATTGAGTTAAACAACTTTAGATCGGAGCATCTTCCCCATTTTGTCACGTTTTTCTTTGCTGGTTTGTTTATCTCTATTTCCTTTTCTCTTTTTTTGGATGTGGAGATGCCAAAGTTGGACTAGGGTGGGCACAGTAAGAAGTCTCACAACACCAGGTTAAAGTCCAACAGCTTTATTTGGAATCACGAGCTTTTGGAGCGCTGCTCCTTCATCAGGTGTCTTCATCAAGTGTCCACTCACTTGATGAAGAGCAGCGCTCTGAAAGCTCGTGATTCCAAATAAAGCTGTTGGACTTTAACCTGGTGTTGTGAGACTTCTTACTGTGCCCACGCCAGTCCAACACCGGCATCTCCACATCATGGCTACCATCGACACCTCAAACCGCTGGCTCAAAGCGGAGAGGATCTCCAAGAAGATCACGCATATCTTTTTTAGGAAGGCATTGATTCAGGGTCTAACCTTTCACCCCTTCTTGTGTCCCCTTACTTATTCAATTATCCCATCCTCTTGCCTTGCATCACAAAACCTTTTCTTATTTAATCTCCCTGCTCTCCATCCTATCACAGACCTTCCCTTTCTTTCTCCTTCCTGTCCCTTTTCAGTTGCTCAAAACCAATCACATTTCCACCTTTTCCCAGTTGTGCTCCTCTCTCCACAGATGCCACCACACTTGCTGAGTATTTCCAGGATTTCTGCTTCTATTTCAGATTTCTTGCATTGCAGTATTATGCTTTTATGTTATGTAATATTATGGTCGGACCCCCAAGGAAATCATCACAACCCAGTATGCCTGAGTAAAGGAAAGTCCTGCTGGCTCTGGATGGGTTTCATTACAGCCTTCTCGGGACAGCAATTCAGATTGGTAGATTCATGGGACTTCCCAATGGTCAATTTTAGCTACCCACCCTCTCAGTTTCTGTCAGGCAGGAGTGTAAAAATAATCCACATTGAGCTACTGTGGATTCCAGCAGCTCTGATGAAGGGTCATCCTGATTCAAAACGTTGGCTCTATTCTCTCTCCACAGATGCTGTCAGGCCTGCTGAGATTTTCCAGAGATTTCTGTTTTTGATCCACATTGAACTATATTTTTCCTTTGGCCAATCACAGATTCACATGGCAAACAGCTGTGGAAAAGCTGCAATATTCTGGTTGAAGGAACAAAGTGAATTACAGTCAGGTCACAGACACCAAATGATTCATGCAACAATCTCAGTCTATTCAGCCTGATTTAGAGACACTGCTTCACCAGCTCCAACTCGTGCATGGGTGCCAATAGAATGCTTCAGGGTGGAAAAATGTATTCTGCACCTATCTGCTTGCTACATTATGAATCAAATAGCACAACTGTGGAAAAATCTTGAGAACAGAGTACATTCCAAGTAAATGGAACTTAAAGGAAAACGCCACTGATTTTAGGCAAATATATATCTGAAAGCATGCCACTCACAAGACAACTCTACCCAAAATAATGCTGTGAAACGCATTTTTTATTATCTATATTAAGATCAACAACAGATTTGCAATTTAGTATCAAGTCACTGTAATTTCTGTTTTTATCTTGTGAATTCAGATGGAACAAATCAATAGTACAAAAATATTTCAATCAACTGCGTCTTTGTCGACCTGTGTGAGGTACCCATGATTCTGTGGTAAAGCTAATATATAATGACCAGTGCAGATAATTGGCTGTATGCATTACCAAAATTTTCCTTTTCAATGGCAAACATCTCCCTTCGGTGGGTTTTGGGACTAAACAAAATACTAAAGAGAGGTATCTATTATGAGGTGAAACCTGGCCGAGCAAAAAATCTACATCGGAAATTATTATATTCTCACAAGATTATATAGCCTCACAAGGTTCCAGATTGGTTAGCTGGTTATTAGACGCATACATTACAGCAAAGCATTAACATTGTCAAACTTTCAAAAAGTTAAGACCATAAGACCATAAGACATAGGAGCGGAAGTAAGGCCATTCGGCCCATCGAGTCCACTCCACCATTCAATCATGGTTGATTTCAACTCCATTTACCCGCTCTCTCCCCATAGCCCTTAATTCCTCGAGAAATCAAGAATTTATCAATTTCTGTCTTGAAGACGCTCAACGTCTCGGCCTCCACAGCCCTCTGTAGCAATGAATTCCACAGACCTACCACTCTCTGGCTGAAGAAATTTCTCCTCATCTCTGTTCTAAAGTGACTCCCTTTTATTCTAAGGCTGTGCCCCCGCGTCCTAGTCTCCCCTGCTAATGGAAACAACTTCCCTACGTCCATCCTATCTAAGCCGTTCATTATCTTGTAAGTTTCTATTAGATCTCCCCTCAACCTCCTAAACTCCAATGAATATAATCCCACGATCCTCAGACGTTCATCGTATGTCAGGCCTACCATTCCTGGGATCATCCGTGTGAATCTCCGCTGGACCCGCTCCAGTGCCAGTATGTCCTTCCTGAGGTGTGGGGCCCAAAATTGCTCACAGTACTCCAAATGGGGCCTAACCAGTGCTTTATAAAGCCTCAGAAGTACATCCCTGCTTTTGTATTCCAAGCCTCTTGAGATAAATGACAACATTACATTTGCTTTCTTAATTACGGACTCAACCTGCAAGTTGGCAACTAGAGTTGTCCCCATGTATAACATTTAATCCTAAACAGCAACCTGACTCCGTCAAAAGTTCCTTCACTTGTGGACTGATTCAAATGTTATTGGATGCAATTTTCCCTGCCAGTGCCCAAGGACATTAATGTTCCTAAAATGGAGTTGGTAACATTTGGTAACATTTGACGAAGAGTTATCCAGACTCAAAACATTGGCTCTGTTCTCTCTCAACTGTGCTGTCAGACCTGCTGAGATTTTCCAGCATTTTCTGCTTTTGTTGTGTTGGTAACATTTGCCCTTGTTAAGACTCGCATTGTGGTTCGCTTTGTTAGTTGATGCCTTTAAAGTCTAAATTAATCCCATTTCTTTTAGAAATATTGGTGTGTCAGTGTTCCTCTGTGTCTTCTGTAAGCCATTCTGTAGCCTGTAAATCAATCTAGTTTTAGTCTGTACACATTGGTCTGAAGACAACTTGCTTGTTTCAGAATGTTGGTAGCAATATACAAGAACAGCATTTATCTATATGTCATTGGACTGTCAATATAATATTGTTCATTTTACACTTTCTGCATCAGTTAAAAAGACGTCTCCAATCTACTTGTTTAGCAGCTTCATAGTGTGAATGTGAATAAATTTTATTGTGGGAGGGATTTTCCGGCCCTTCCCGCCGATCTTCCAGGATCTTCCAGTCCCGTCAATGGCGACTCCCAATGGTGGGTTTCCTGGTGGCGGGCCAGGCGAGCCACGCAAAATGCCGCAGACATCAGCAGGACCAGAAGATCCCGCCGTTGGCAATGGCCAGTTGCCTCTGCCACCGCAAAACATGGGCCAGTGGGGGCTCAGAAAATCCCATCCTCTGTGTTTGAAAGTGGAACAGAGGAACACAAGTGGACGGTTTTGTGAACTAATTTTGTATTGTGCAAGAAAGAGTGGAAAAGGGTCTCTAGAATAACATCAATGATTTTTGTCACTAGTATTAATCATTTTCTAAAGTGCTCTTTGAAAACAGAAGGATGCTTTTGCATTCAAACATAAGCAACTTATAGCAGAATCTGTGGTTAATGTGGCCCAGAATTCTCCCAACCAATCTCTCTGTGATTGTCTTTTTATATTTTTCTGATGATGTTACCTATCCATTTCTTACATTTCTGCTTTGAAGAAAATCTACATTCAAAATGTCGATTTGCCTGTTCTTTTCACATATTTATTAGCCTGCTATATGTTTCCAGCATTTTCTGTTTCGATCCACATTTTCAATATCTGCAGTATTTTTCTTTTTAAAAAGAAAATATCATAGCCTGGAAAAGTCAGTAACCGGATGTTGAGAATCGGGTGGCGGGATCTTGTGTATCCATTCCCCTTGCATGAATCGCCTTTCAGACTGGCATTTAAATGAGTGCTCTGTACTCCTGTTCAAAAAGTTTACATTTGCAAATCAGGGTCCTTTAACTACTGCAGGACCCCAATTGTAACTTTCAATGAAGAATGGATTTCACCATCAATTGTGATCCTTAAAATCTGCTGGAGGCTTCTCCAAAAATGGTCACATTGGGCTTTCTGCTAAAGATTTCTGTGGGCCCTGCGGAAGCATTGATGCCGAGTTTTTGTTCCAACGCT
The DNA here is from genome assembly GCF_964213995.1 of Mustelus asterias. Taxonomy (NCBI): domain Eukaryota; kingdom Metazoa; phylum Chordata; class Chondrichthyes; order Carcharhiniformes; family Triakidae; genus Mustelus; species Mustelus asterias. The sequence continues at coordinate 117,081,811 of NC_135803.1, read as the reverse complement.
GTTCCAAAATCTCTACACCCCCAAAATTAGGCCTTAACTGCTCAGTGGCTGCTTAAAACAGCAGATAGTTTTCCACTGCAAAGAATTGGTGAGCTCCAACAGGGCTCTCTCCCTTTTTTTTTGGTACTTACTTTTATTCCAACCAGAAAACTCCATTCAAATTGAATTCAATTCAAATTGAATCCAACTGATCTTGTCAGTTTGGATCTTGTTTGTCCCTCTCTTGGTCCCCATGTGAGGGACAAACAAGATCCAAACTGACAAGATGAGAAGATCCTTGTCAACATCTTTGGGGTTACCATTGACTAGAAACTCAGCTGGACTTGCCACATAAACATAGTGGTGACAAGAGCCAGGTCAGAGGCTAGGAATACTGAAGCCAGCAACTCCCCTCCTTACTCCCCAAAGCCTGTCCACCATCTACAAAGCAGGAGTGTGATGGAATACTCTGAATTTGCCTGGATGGGTGCAGCTCCAGCCACACTCAAGCAGCTTGACACCATTGGTGACACAGTGGTCAGGGAGCATTAGGGAACCGGGTTCGATTCCCGGCTTGGGTCACTGTCTGTGTGGAGTCTGCACGTTCTTCCCGTGTTTGCGTGGGTTTCCTCCAGGTGTTCCGGTTTCCTCCCATAGTCCGAACGATGAGCTGGTCAGGTGTATTGGCCATGCTAAATTCTCTCTCAGTGTACCCGAACAGGTTGGCATGTGGCGCCTAGGGGATTTTCACAGTAACTTCATTGCAGTTTTAATGTAAGCCTACTTGTGACACTAATAAATAAACTTAAAACCATCCAGGACAAAGCAGCCCGCTTGATTGGCACCACATCAGTAAACATCCACCCTCTCCACCACCGATGCTCAGTGTGTACCATCTGCAAGATGCACTGCATCAATTCACCAAAGATCCTTAGACAGCACCTTTCAAAGCCATGACCACTTCCATCTAGAAGGACAAGGGCAGCAGATACATGGGAACACCACCACCTACAAGTTCCCCTCTAAGCCACCATCAGGACCCAGTATGCCTGGGTAAAGGAAAGCCCTGACTAGGAAATATAATAAGAAGTTTAACAACACCAGGTTAAAGTCCAACAGGTTTATTTGGTAGCAAATGCCACTAGCTTTCGGAGCGCTGCCCCTGGGAGTCCACTCCACCTGACGAAGGGACAGCGCTCCGAAAGCCAGTGGCATTCGCTACCAAATAAACCTGTTGGACTTTAACCTGGTGTTGTTAAACTTCTTACTGTGTTTACCCCAGTCCAACGCCGGCATCTCCACATTAGGAAATATAATGCCATTCCTTCGCAGTCGCTGGGTCAAAATCCTGCAATTTCCTCCCTAATGGCATTGTGGGTCAACCCACAGCACATGGACTGCAGCGTTTCAAGAAGGCAGCTCAGCACCACTTTCTGAAGGGCAACGAGAAATGCGCAATAAATGCTGGCCAGCAAGTGATGCCCATGTCCCATGAATGAATAAAAAAAGAGGCATTGCACCCCATTCTGGGCTTGATCTGACTCTTCACCTTGGCCAAAAGGCCTATGTGACATTGAAAATGGCAAAGCCTCGGTTTAACTTCATTGGCTGCTCTGATTGCTTACTCTACTCTAGCCTGGGCAAGCCACCATCACAGGCATCAGCATACGCCAACTGCAATGGGCTAACCCTGTCACCTGTTTGATCATGGTTTCATCCCTGCCAGGTAAATTGGTGCCAACAACTAACCAACAAAATGTTAATGAGACCCAAACCTGAAAGTTGTAAAGATGTCTCAACTGCTGAATTGAGTGGGCACCATGTGCACATTGAACATACGGCGCCTGTTCGACAACCAAACCAAAATTCACCCCACAATGTGACTCAATAGAGCACTCGAGGAGCCGAATGGCCTCCTTCTGTACTGTAGAGATTATATGATTCTATGAATGTATATGTGTCCTGAGATTAAATTTGCTATGATCAGACAGAATTGTGATTTGGGAAAAGTGGATCATTTCACCAAATATTCTTGTCATTCATGTTGCTTTTGATTTTGAATGTTCACTCATAAAATGTCAAACAGAAAGAGAAAAGCAGACAAAGAGAGAATGCTCTAACTTTACTGAATTAATTTTGTTCAAACAGAATCAGATATTATTTACATTTCTTCCCAAACTAACCCCACGATAAATTTCCTCATGCCTGCTGCCAGTTGCAGCTGGAGGGATGGGTAGGTTGAGCAAAGACTGTAGGAAGCTTCTATCAATCATGCATCCCAGATGGAAATCAAAATCTCTTTTTATACTCAGCCTTCTCTTTAAAGGGCATCCTCCATAGATATCCAACACAGCATGCAAACAGGGGACATAACCATGGTGTTAGATGTTTGTATCTGAATATTTCAATCAATGATTTCCCCACAGAAGCACAGTTAAAATGTTAGCCTTGTAGTCTTTCTAAATTGGTTTCTGAGCATTGCTGACACCTCTGATTTTCTTTATTGTCCGTTAACGTGCTCCCCTAAAATAAACAGGGTGGGAAAACAGATTTGGAGCAAAAACCTCCACAGAAGCCTTTATTTTTAAAAGGCTTTGCAAAGTTTATGTTGCAGCCACTGCATAGTAGTCTGCAGCTCCAACTTGTAATCGTTGCCAATGTGGAGAGATGGAAGTGGTGTTTTGGACCAGTGCCTGACTTGGCCATTACCAGGAATCCATCTTAATTGCCCAGGAAGGTATTAGCGCCCATTAAAAAAAATCATTTTGTTCCCTCACAAGTCATAATACAGTATACTTATTTGAAAAAAACATGGCTCCAAAATGTCAAGTTTCTGCTTACGCGATGAGTAGACAAAATTCTTCATGAGATAAATATTTCATAAGCTCAGTTTATAATATAAATATAAGTTCAGCCTAAAATCATACTGAGGACCAGTTTCATTTTCCATTGTCATACAGCACAAAAGTGTATAAATCCAGTACTGAATGCAAACCCTGGGCACAGGCATAGTCCAGCGGCACGTTTTCAAATCAAATTGACATCAAGGATATCTATCCGTTTAGTGGATTCAATCCTCAAAGCCAGCTTTTCGAGCAGACAGCTTTCTGATGGCAAAGACTCCTTCAGCACGTTTATGAAGACACAACAACGTCTAAGAAAGTTGTCACACAGGCCACATTCAATCAGCCGTTTATTACTCTATACTTCTCATTTCCAATTGCACCCGTAAAGCCCTGGCTGGATATTTTGCAAGCAGTTAGGTGTATCTCCCTTGCTTTTTTGTTAAGACTTCATCTAGGGAAATCTTAACCTTAATGTTTGTGTCTAAAAAGTACTCTAGCCAATGATTTGTTGGCCATTTTCTCTCGAACAGTTGTGCTGAGTTCGCTGTCTGCTAGCTGGAATCTCTTCCTCGCCTTCTCTTTCCCCACCTCAGCAGTTCACTTTGATATCTCCCTAGCCAGACATAATGGTCGTGGACTGCACTCCATCCTCGCAATCCCCAAAGCTTAATCAAGATTGTTGGGCTGCTAAATGAAGAATCACAGGTTCTGCCACATGAGGCCTCATCTGCTCATAGAGTTGGATTCTGGTGCAAGAAAAGACCACAGTTTTTATACTTTTAGATTTATGGAGTTGTCTGACTTCAATGGTAAGGGGGCCAAGAAAGGCAAGGTGTGCTGATAGCAGCACAGAAGGTAGACAACAGCCAAGAAAAGATGATAGATTACACTTCAAGTGCCAAGAAACAACAGCTCACCTTGCAGTCTCCTTGTGAGAGAGAAACTTGAGTATTAAACTTTTTTTCAAGATTGCATACGCAGTCCAACAGCAGTTTATCAATTCTCAGCATCAGCTTAACATTCCCCTTTTTGCAACAACTGCATCTGTTGTGGAGTACAAGAATAAATCTTATCCTTCTGCTCTTTTCATGTCTTCTAGAGCCCGGATCGGTGGAGACTGGACGCACAACTGAAATATGCATCGAGACATTGTGTAAGTCCTGGCGCACTAACCTAAATGGGAATTGCCTGGGAAGTTTCAACTTTCAATTCTCCTGCTCCCCGGGACCATCTGTGAATGTCTCCAACTCTTGAGGTCAGTGATTTGGGACAGTTCTGCAGTTCTTAGCCGGATAATTACTCAGGAAATGTTAGACAGATTAAAACTAGCCCAACATCTGGGTAGCTACACAACTGACACTCCCTCACCCACTTCCATAATTCACACTGACCCCCACAACTACTACCCTGTCCCAACCCAACTACATCCCCCAAGCAACCATTTGTTCCCCTGACCATCCTGGGGTCCAACCCAGCTACCCACCAACGAAATCCAATGACCCCACTGATATCCTCCCCATCCTGACCACCCAACTACCCCCTGACCCAACCCACATGACCTAACTACCAACCAATCCTAACTACCACCTCAGCCAACTGCCATCTCACCCACGTATCTATCGACCCATGTCATCCCACTACCCACTCACTCACTTACCCACCTATTCCCTACTCACTTACCCATCTATCCACCTCACCATCCCACCCACCATATCCACCTCATCCATCTACCCATATCATCCACCCTCACCATTTACCCACTTATCTCACCCACCTACCCACCCAACCCATTCACTCATTTATCCACACACCCATTCACCAAATCACCAACATTCATCCATTCATTACATTCAAACTGGTCATTTAAAATTAGCATACAGGAGCTGGTGCCATATAAAGGGTGTGTCCCATCTTCCTCCAACTCTACTCCACTTCAACCGAGTTCCCTGATGGACACTGCTGTGCATTTCTGAGCTCGGAAGCCCCAGGATGAAATGCCGAGCAGCATTGAGTGGGGAGAATTTTTGAGCAAAGTGGCATCCTGATGATAATTGCCACTCCTTGGAAGGTCCGGGCCATAGTATATTATACTGAGGCTTTAGCTGAGAACCAAAATCCATTTCTGCTTTTTTTTTAAATCCCCTTATTTAGTTTTGGACAGCCTTTTAATGGAAATTAAAGAATTATGTTAAACAAGACAGCACAATTCGGAAGCCAATTTAGAAAACAACAGGGGTAATTTTTTGACTTTGTGCTTCTGTGGGGAATCATTAACTTGGATACTCAGAAAAACATATGCAGCACATCCACCTAAATTTCAATACACAGTGCAAATACAAAGTCAGAACTTTACCCCATGCTGCTTTACTGGGGTCAAGTTCATCCAGCTGGCGACACAATTCACGGCATCAGAATAGATGAAGACATGAATTTTGGGACTAATAGGTTTAGAGGTCATTGGGGCAAAAATTATGCAATTTTCTGAATTTTTTTTAAAGAAAGAACAAACTTCCATATATGAAACACTTTTCATAACTTTAGATGTCCCAAAGTACTTCACAAGTAATGAATTACTTTTGAAATGTAATCAAATATGTCCACCCATTTGCACACAGCAAGGTTCCATGAGCAACAATATTCAATTCATCTGTTTAGGTGCTATTGGCTGAGGGATGGATAATGGCCAGGATTAGGAGAGCTTCCTATTCTTTTTTTTACATAGATTCATTTGTAGAACATGGTCATCGTTGGCTGGTCAGCATTTATCCCTAGCTGCTCTTGAGGGGCAGTTGATAGTCAACCACATTGCTGTGGCTCTGGAGTCACACGTAGCCATGATGTGAAGATGCCAGAGTTGGACTGGGGTAAACACAGTAAGAAGTCTCACAGCACCAGGTTAAAGTCCAACAGATTTATTTGGTAGCACAAGCCACTAGCTTTCGGAGCGCTGCTCCTTCCTGATGAAGGAGCAGCACTCCAAAAGCTAGTGGCTTGTGCTACCAAATAAATCTGTTGGACTTTAACCTGGTGTTGTGAGACTTTTTACAATGTCACATGTCGGCCAGACCAAGTATGGACGTCAGATTTCATTCCCTGAAGGATATTAGTGAACCAGATGTGTGATTGCGACAATGATTTCATGGTCATCGGTAGATTCTTAATTCCAGATTCTTTTTTATTGAATTCAAATTCCACCTTCTGCCGTGGCAGGATTTGACCCCAGGTCCCCAGAACATTAGCTGAGATTCTGGATTAATGATCTAGTGACAATACCACTAGGTCGTCGCCTCCACAGATGTGCCCTGGGATATTTTACCACAAGTGCCGAGAGCATAATCCATTTTGAGGACTGGATCTTGTTACTATCTCACAATAGGTTACAGACATCAATCAGCAAGGCACTCTGTTATTGATGCACTTAGCAACAAGTTAGGTCAGAAAAGGGTCTTGAGGGGCGGGGGTGTCGCAATCATGGAGGGGTTGGGGAGTTCAAGATGGCAGTGTGTTCTGTGAAGCCTGGAGGAGTCCTCTAGCTCCTCTTGGCCTTTCAAAAATAATTATAGCATTTATTTTCTTCATATGTCTTCTGCTGTCCCACCAGGTTTTACTGAGCAGAGCATCCAGGCTGCAAGCTCTGCCCAGGAGACTGTCAAAGTTACATTGGCGTCTCCCGTACATTGTAAGGACCTGAATTGCATAGGTTAATGAAGCTCCCATCTGAGCACGTCCATTACATTCATTTTATCTCCATTGCTACCCCAATTCCCCATTGTATATAAAATCTCCCCCATTATATTTCGCAGAACAAAAGTGTAAATTGAGTCAAAATGTATTGGAAATGGATTAACAGTCCGAGCCTGCAAAAGGAGCTTTATTGATTGAGACACTAGTCTGCATCTTAACCATTTATATTTGGAACAAAGATATTTGATATATCATATTTGATTTGGCAAATAATTAAATTCTATTTTATTTTAAAACAGTTGTAAGATCATTTGAGACCTCAAGGGGTGGCCGTCCCTGCCCTTCTATGAATCACTCCAGGCCCAGGTATGAGTCCATTGCTTAGGGTTATGGGTTCTGACCAACAGCGAAACCAGCTGCTTTCAGTGGGTGATTGTAGAAAAGCTAGAATCCCAAGAGACATTGCCTACAGCGGAAGAGGATCCTTCAGGAAGAGGGCTTGTGTTCTTTAAGCACACGTGAGGAAAGCAATGGAAAACATCTTGTGTTCTTTCCCTTGGTCCTATTGTTATTTGAAATTGAAAATGGGAGGTCCCTTCAAGCTAAAAGATGATAGCGCAGGACTGGGGGGTCCTTGCACAGGTCATTACTGCAATTTTATTTAAAGTTGACATTTTAGTTAGCTCTCCAAACTTACATGAAACAACCCAATGGGACATTGCAACCTCAGTAGTGTTTAAGATAAAGGCAAAATACTGCAGATGCTGGAATCTGAAACGAAAACAGAAAATGCTGGAAAAACTCAGCAAATCTAACAGCATCTGTGCAGAGAGAATAGAGCCAACATTTCGAGTCTGGGTGACCCTTTGTCAGAACTGGAGCAGTAGTGCTTAGATGGTCAGCAAGGTGGTGTAATACACTATGTAATGGCACTACTGTGCAGCACTCAATTGTTAGTGGGGTCACAGTTTGAATGTTGTGGGACAATAGTAGAGGCTGGGGGCGGTGAGATAAGAGGGAGGGGGGATGCTGGAAGGAAATTTAGCAGCTGACTTTGCACTTCTATTGACAGAATAATGGCATCACTGATGGAGCTCTGGGAGCAGGTCCTGACCCACACTGTCAGCCTGCGAAGGTCAGATGGCCCATGAAGGTTCGAAAAAAAAGGTAAGTTCACGGAGCATAACAAAGAGTCACTTTTAGAGATGATACGGTGGAATGAATTGTCACCTCTTGACTTTAATGTGAACTGTAAAAATCACAGTGAGGAGTTTGGCATTGAATCAATTCTAATGCAGTATTCTGTGTGGTCAATGGTCAACATGAATTAGCGAGTTTAGTCAGTGAGGCCACAGAACGGCTGGGTCAGAACAGGAAATTTCTCACTGCCTTAGAGGTTCAAATAGGAAGGAGTGTTATCATGTTCTTGGTGATTTGTTTTTGACGCTATGCACATAAAATTATTCTGGCCTTTCAGTAATGCTCTGGTTACTCTCTAGTCTCTATGAAATAAATACTGAATATGAGGGCAACACATATTTAATGATGGCAAGTTTGGATTAATACTGGAACACTGTCTGCTATGTTGGAGTGTTGAATATTGACTCTTAGTCACTTTTAATAACAATTAGTCTGCTGCTCAGTGAATAACTTCCAAATCTATGGTCATACAACGCACAAAGGACAAGTTCCAGAGCTGAGTCAATGATCCAATCTACTCATCTAAACTTTCACATTTGTAATAAAATTGATCTAAATCAACCATCTTTAAATTATTATTGAAGATCATAAGATTTGCAGTTGTAATAATGGTGAGGCAAATGGCACTCACTGTTACTAACATGCAAGTGTTACAGAAACTTCAGGAGAGGGGCAAACACAATGTTAAATGTCAATATACAAAGATTGTCTAAGCTATTTCTCTTTCTGTACCTGATTTGACATTGAGTTCACCCACTCAAATTTACACTTCCTTCTCTGCCCTTCCTCAATTTATTTTTCAATTCTTCACTCTGATTGCTTAAGGAGATACATGGTTGCTCGCCCTGTTCATTCACGTCTCAGACGTCCCGTTTCCTTTCGTGCAATATTAGCTCCCACTTTAAACAACGGACTGCACAAAATAAATGTGAAAATCTAAACACGCACAAACAACTCTTACTAATGGCAAGCATCATTAGACATCCTGCTACAGCAAAATTTAGGGCAACAAATATATAATAAATCATATATAGGAGATATTTATGAGACTATAGACTACTTGAGGAGTTTTAAGGAGGTCACAACCTAGAAAACTAAAGATGGAGATTTTGTAAATGTGTCAAACTATGTTGTGGCCTGAAAAATTCTTTCAGGCATAGTTTATATTGCACAATTAGCAGATCTCCTGTGTACTCTTGCTGATGATTAGTTGAAGGATATATTACAACAAAATATGTTATCAAGAAAGTGTTACAAATGCACGCTATTGTAAGACCCTTAACATACTAGTCAATCGCCTTTGGCACTGCATATGACAAGTCAAAGCCTCGGTTACATTTTTGCATGCCTTTTATGTTTTAATATTGCTGTTTTGTCCATCTCCCCTTCTGCTTCGCTCTTTCACTTTTCAGTTGCCTCTCTCCTCTGAATTATATTTTCCTTCCCTCTTTATCCTCAGCTGATTTTTTTTCTTGACTTTCAGGAGGAAGCTGGTGGATAGCATAGTGGAGAATGGAGTCATTAATAACTACAGGCTGGATTTGTGGTGAAGGTTGTGAGGGAAAATGTGATCCTCAGTAGATTTCCTCTATTCCCTCAATCACTCATGCTTCCCTCCACCCACTCCCATTGAACCTATACCTGTTCATCTTCTCACTATCTATTCTCCTTTACCAACCCACAATCCTATCACTACCCCTACCTCTTCTCTTTTGTACTACCCACTCAATACCTTGCTTCCAACACCTACCACTCCTTTACTCTATTGTCATTCACCTAAAGACGTGCTGGTTAGGTGCATTGACCATGTTAAACTCTCCCTCAATGTACCCAAATAGGCACCAGAGTGTGGCGACTAAGAGATTTTCACAGTAACTTCATTGCAGTGTTAATGTAAGCCTACTTGTGACATTAATAAATAAACTTTATAAACTTTAAACCCGCCATGCATTTACACATGGATGGCTCTCAAAGGACAAAGGTCCCCTCACCCTTCCTCTCCTCCCACTCCTAATCAACTTTCCTATCTGCTTCCCTCAAGTAATTCTCATGTGCTTTCAACATTCAACTTGTTTTACTTTAAAAACACAAACAAATTACAATGAGGAAAGAAGCTACCTTTCGCCATATCTGTCTTTCTCAATCTATCTCCCTCCATGCCTTCCTCTTTGTTTCCCTCCTTCTGTCTCGCTCTCTTCCTTTCTAACTCTTTGGGCAGTATTTTCCTGTCCTGTCCGCCACAGGAATCATAGCAGGCGGGACAGAAAATTCGGCAGACCATGCAAAGGTCCATTGACCTTGGGAAAGAATTTCCAACCATGGGGCGAGTGCAGCCGGAAAATCCTGCCCCCTATATATGGATATGGCTCACGGATATTTGCAATTAACATTGATCTTTATTAACAGAAAACCAGGTCAGATCATCAATCAGCTTTATAATTTCATGGTGGCACAGTGGTTAGCACTGCTACCTCACAGCGCCAGGGACCTGGGTTCAATTCCCGGGTTGGGTCACTGTCTCTGCGGAGTCTGCATGTTCTCCCCGTGTCTGCATGGGTTTCCTCCAGGTGCTCTAGTTTCCTCTCACAGTCCGAGAGATGTGCTGGTTAGGTGGATTGGCCATGCTAAATTTTCCCTCAGTGTATCCAAACAGGTGCCGAAGTGTGGGCAACTAGGGGATTTTCACAGTAAATTCATTGCAGTGTTAAGGTAAGCCTACTTGTGACCAATAAATCAACTTTACTTTAACAGTTTCTTGAAAAGTTGAAGGAACATCGAATGGAGAAAGCACTTTATTTATTGTCTCTGACCTCTATCTCTACTAGGCCCTACACCAGTCCCTTTCTGTGCCTCTCTTAGTTCAACAACTTCTAAAACAATAAACAAAAGCTACAACAGATGTGTCATCTGAACACTGTCATTTTCTCTCTTTTGCTTATATTCACATAGATTCTGTTTTTTTAAATTACTTTCTTTTAGATAATCGCTAAAAACTCTGACCTCATCTGCGGTTAAGATTCTCCGATGTTGCTACTATGAATGGAGTTTTGTCTAAACACCAAATTCTCTATTCTGCTTAGCAGCAGGGTGGGAACAGGCAAGGATTATTATGTCAGATCAATCATTTCTTATGTATTTTGTGCCATAGATGTTATTAACAATGAACAATGTCATACCGTCTGTGACACAATAACTGCTATTTTATATTGGCTGTGGTCAAATGGACAACGGCCTGAGAAATGAGACCCAACAAAAAATTGGACACTTTTAAATTAATACAGCCAAAATCACTTCTACAAGGTTATCACAGGTCAAAAGCCAACAGGGAGACATTCCAGAACAGTCTTGCATATCAAACAAGGGTACTTCACCTTAACAATAGGGAAGTCATCATGACCTGAAACCAGAGTAAGAGTTTTAACAACACCAGGTTAAAGTCCAACAGGTTTATTTGGGTCGATGGTAGTCATGATGTGGGGATGCCGGCGTTGGACTGGGGTGAACACAGTAAGAGTTTTAACAACACCAGGTTAAAGTCCAACAGGTTTAACCCAGACCTCTTACATATTGAATAGAGAGGCTCAAACTTTACAATGGAAGAGTCTTATGGCCTGAAACCCATCAGAAGGCACTCAGCCAGAAGACATTATGATTGTGTATTCCCTGGTTTTTCAGCCAACTCCCTGCTATTAACCATATCCTGAAAAGAGGTATATACAACTAGAGTGACCTGACCTAACCTCACTGGGTGTTGTGGTTCCCCGCCCTGTCAGCCCATTGGCCAAAAGCCAGAGAACATTCGAAGAAGGAAGGAGGAGGATAAAAACAGCCATTTCCAAGACAAACTCCAGTGAAGACTCCACCAAACCTTTTGTGACCTGGGGTGACGCAAGAGGGCATGCGAGATCCACCTTCATGCTCACAGGACCCTGAGTTCATCTGTCGCTGTGAGCTCAGTGAATTGAATCCAACAACCCAATCAATTTCACCAGACCAGGTAGCATCTATTTCTCCGGCAATTAGCCTAGTTGGGGAAAGTTAACATAATCTATTGTGCTAGAATTGTTCCTTTAACCTGTGAGTGTTTTTAATAAAGCTAAGTTTGAACCACAGTCCTTTGTCTGCCTCATAAGGTAAAAAAGTGCTTGAGGAAATGTGATAAACTGGTCAAAGAGTTTGTAAAGAATATTTCACAGATAACATGGTGTATCATGCTGTGAATCCAGAGTTGGTCCACCAAATTCCTATAAATTGCTCAAAATGTTTTCTGATTTCTTTTCTTTCAGTAACTGAAGTTTCTCATGTCCAAAGTAATGGTTTAAATGAAATTGATAAAACTTTCAAAAATATATGGATCTACAGCACAAAATACAGCTATTCAATGAGATCATGATTGATCCAATATCTGATTAATCCTCATCCATTCCTGTCCCACTGCTAGTGAGAATCCCCATACCTTTGTGTGGTAGCATGGCACTTTTAGGAGCAAGCTCTCAGAGGGTCACATGATCCATTTGGGCAATCGGGTCAGAATGTGCAAATTCTGGAGCTGAGTGCGGGTTTTCCTTGACAGTTAGGAGTCTCTGCAGTTATGGAGTATGGTAGCCTTCATATCACTCACCGTACATAGTTACTTACCTTAATAAACAATTCATCTGCAACTCAAGGGCAACGAGGAATGGGCAATAAATGCTGACCAGCCAGTCAGCAGCGCCCATGTCCCACGAATGAATAAAAAAGAAAACACTAATCTACTTGGTGGTCGCCCGTCTTTGCAGGATACGACACTCTGTAAAGCTTATTTTAATTTGTTTGTTTTTAGATTTCAAGGAAATTTGCTGAGTAGAAAATGCTAGGAAGGAAAAAAAATACCTGTCAGTGGAGCTGACTGAACAGCACCAGTGCATTTTGGGAAGGTCTATTGCACAATCTAAATTCAGCTCAAAAAATCCCGGCCCTGGAAATATGTCCTCACCCAAGATTTGGGAAGTGATTGAGGCCGTCAAATAAAAACCTCAATGAAGAGAATAGAAGACACAAAAGATCATTTGGCAGGACAAACTTAATCATATGATTTCAAAATCCATGCATTTCTGAAAGTTTTATATGTTTGAAAAAGAAAAAAATTCTGAAAACATTTTGAGCGATTTATAGGAATTTGGTGGCCCAACTCTGGAATCACAGTACGATATACCACTATAAAATAACATCTACTGTGTGACAAACAATATGACATTGTTCATTGTAAATAACATCCACAACACAAAATACAGAAGAAATGGGTGCTGCTGGTACTTATAATAAATTTAACTGAAGTTAATTTAAAATATAATAAATATAGTAATAGATAAGACCATAAGATGTAAGAGCAGAAGTAGGCCATTTGGCCCATCGAGTCTGCTCCGTCATTCAGTGAGATCATGACTGATTAGATATATAATCCTCAGCTCCACTTCCTTGCCTTATCCCCATAACCCCTGATTCCCTTACTGATTAAAAATCTGTCTCTCTCAACCTTTAACATACTTAATGACCCAGCCTCTACAGCCTTCTGCAATAAAGAAAGATATTCTGTTCTCTGGATCCAAGTAATTTTTCTGGGAGTCTTATAATGATTATATTAATTGCTGTTATGGCACTTTAACCAAGTCTTCACAAATATTACATAACTGGAAAGGTTTGAAATATTTTACAAAACTGAGCTATTTTTAAAAGTAGATTACATAATTGGGAGAGGTTTATTGCAAAATAATGCACTGCAGGTAAGTAGGATTTTCGATAAGAGGATGTAATGTAATTCCTGGGCATTCAGAGTGAAATCCTAGAGGAACCAACAGAGCTGTGGCCAAAATTAATGAAATAGTGAGGGTCCTTATTATAGTATGCATAAAATGGGCAACAGTGGAAATAAAGGTAAAAGATTTGCAAAATTATCAACCAAAATGAATAAGGAACAAATACCAGGAAATTACAAATTATTGTGAGCGTTTGGGGTGATAAAAAAATTACCTGTCTAGAATTAAAATAGACTTTTCCTCGATTTCAGGAATTTCTGCAGCAGATTAGCAGATGGCTCAGGGTTATCATAAATAAATGAGTGTGAGATGCAGGTTCAGCTCGAACGATGCCAAAGGTGAACTGGATTTGGTTGGCAGCTCTGTGAAATAACTGTACTGAGGAAAGCACTGACAGGAGACTTTTAACGCGCACTTTCCTATTACTTGGTACCATTTAAAGAGTAGTCAGATGGCAAATAATCCATTCAGTTCTCTGGATGCATCCATCCTGTGCCTCTCTGTCACCTAATACCTTTTTTATCGACTGCTGAAAGCTTTCTACATCCTGGTATGCATTAGTCCCTCAATTTACTACAAAGATAACAAATTTTGCATTTTCCCGCTCTTCATGCCTGCTGAGAATACTGATTCATAGCGGTCAATAATTATGCGCACGCCAGCAGCTCTTCAGTCCCTTGTCAAAGTGACCATCTTCATGTATGAGCTCAAACAGTGAATAGCAACAGGCTATTTAAGCATATGGAGCATTAAAGCCAGCCTGTACAAGAAACCTGGCATCCAGCTAGGATTATGCATTAAAGAGGGAACCCTGGAAGATTTTTCCTTGAGGATGATCCCCACCGCTGTCTGGACTCAGTGCAAGCATGACCCAGGGAGCAAGCTTGCGACTTTCCCAGACTGTAATGTTCAGTTGCACACTGGTGAATATGGTGCATTCACCCATCGAGACATCAGATGAAGCGGCCGTTGAATTTTTGTTCAAAGATCCTTCCAGCCAAAGTAGCTAAAAAAATGTTGATGATCCCTGACAAAAAAGAACTAAAAATGCTGAAACTTTAGAATGAAACAAAATGGGGAAGAGAAGCAGCAGTTCAAACAGAATCTGTAAAGAGGAAGGACAAGGTGATGTTTCTGCAGCAGACTGAAAACTGAAAGATAAAGAGGCATTTTAATAAGGTTGGAAACGGAGAACAGGAAATAAATAATGGAGAGAAGCAAGGCATTCTCCCAATTAAGGAGGCAGTTAATATCTCGAGAAACTTGCAACTGCTAAACAGAGAGGAAAAAACATATTAAAGGCAATCTAAGTGAGGTTGTGGAAAGACATTAAAAAGAAATGTGAAAATAGATAAGAGGTGAAATGTCATAAGGGGAACACACATAAATAAAATGAGAGTTTAGGAAGTTTAAGGCCCCAAACTGATTGTTCAAGTTGTCTAATGGTTCCTGCACTCCCTGGACCATGGAAGTGATGTGTTCATAGAATCCCTACAGTGCAGAAGGAGGCCATTCAGGCCATCAAGTCTGCACTGACCACAATCCCTCAGGCCCTATTCCCGTAACCCCACATATTTACCCTGCTAATCCCCTGACACTACGGTCAATTTAGCATGGCCAATCAACCTAACCCACATATCTTTGGACTGTGGGAGGAAATCAAAGCATCCAGAGAAAACCCATGCAGACACGGGAAGAATGTGCAAACTCCACACAGACAGCGACCCGAGGCCGGAATTGAACCTGGATCCCTGGCACTGTAAGGCAGCAGTGCTAACCACTGTGCCACCGTTGTGATATACAACCAACACTTTTCTCTGATTTGTACTCTAACATTCCTTACATGGAAATTAAATCCCAGTAAATAGCCAGTTGGCCCACCTAGACTAACACTTGTGCTCCACATTAGCACCTTCCACTGTCCCCTACAGTTTATCTTTCTATCCCTTTCTCCCTCATGAGCTGATCTAGATTTTTGTAAGTACAGCTATGTTATTCACTTCGCTGCATTTTATAGCACCCGCCAGGCATGTTTTCAGCAGAGAGGGGCATGTACAATATGTTGGGTGGCTAGCGCACCACCTTACCATCCACCCCTAACCCAGTCCCCATAATACAGAGGGGGTAGGTAAGGGCCCCACTAGGCTTCCCACTCTTAGGCCTATTGAAGCCCTTAAAATGGACAATCATTGCCCACTTAAGGCCCTTAATCCACCTCCATTGCGAGAAAAAGCTGGGCACTGGCAGGCGGACAGAAGGCAGAAGGCCACTTTTTAAACAACTTTTTTTAAAAGGCAGGGAGGAAAGGGGTCCCTGTCCACATCAGGGGCAATCTCCCTCTCTCCACAAAGATGTTAACTCTCCCCCAGCCTGGCCTCCAAAACCCACCCTCCATCCCTAGAGTTCCTGATCTCTTCCCACCCTAAAGGCCCATGACGTACCCGTGTCTGGACACCATCAAGCTTCTTCCCAGGGCTTGCTTGCAGTTCTAGCAGCACCTAATGCTGAGTTCTGTCACCACATTGCTAGAACTGCAGGTCAATCAATCACAAAGGTGGGTCTTCCTCCTATTGAGGAACAAATGTCTGACCCTCCACTTGTTTAGGCTGCGCCCAACATGCTATCGCTGCAAAGTGGCCTTGTGAGATCAGTCTATTTAAAACTTATTTTTATATATTTTCAAGGATTAGATATAGCTCTTGGAGCGAAGGGGATCAAAGGATATGGGGAGAAGGCAGGATCAAGCTATTGAGCTGGATGATCAGCCATAATCATAATGAATGACAGAGCAGGCTCGAAGGGCTGCTCTCTCCTGCTCCTATTTTCTTGTTTCCATGTTTCAAATTCCACATTCTCTGTATAGTCTAGCTAAAAATGGCTTAATACCAGTACCTGTTGTTATGGGGTGTTGTATCCCATTCGGTAGGTCTTAGTGAAGTCTTTGTAATCTTAAGTAGGTTAACTGTATATATTTGTTAACTACAGGAACAATGTACACATATCGATAGTCAAGCTAGAAGCTGTCTCCATGCTTGCTTGTACACTCGGCTCTGTCTAATACTAAATTGACTCCTCAGTGCGGGTCATGTGTTCACTAACATCATTGTGGATGGTACTGTACTCAGTCTACATTAATCCTATTTGTACTAGACCCTTATACTTCACTTGTCTCCTTGTTCCTCCACCTACATCTTGACACCACAGTGTTGTTCTTTTACCAACTCCTTGAAAGACAGTACAGTGCCTCTTCCGATATTATTGCCATCCAGCAACAATAGAATAGCACGTGACATCGAACATTTCAATTAAAATGAAGACCACAAATATGCATATCACAGCTTTGGCAGGCAAAAGTCAAATTAAAAACTTACCACAATTCATCAGAAGCTAGCGCTATACAAATCTTGCCCCATTATCTTCAATGTCTAGGAGACAGCTCCTAGCTTGACTATCTATATGCGTACATTGTTCCTGCTTTATACATGTACGCTATTTTACTTTGGCATTATCACACTAGTATAAGCAATGATGGTGATAATTTTCCTGTCAAGTTCCTTCATTCTTCAAGGATCTATTCTCTTCAGTGTCTTTTCACCTGTGACAAAATGATCCTTACCTGATAAATCTCCAAATGGATGGCACCAGTTTACAAACTGGGTAGATTCAATTATACCTAGCTCAAATAGTCCCTGTATCATATGTCTTTTTATAGCTTCCTCCAGCCTCAAACTATCTTCCATTAGAAAATACAACTTAATAGATGACCTTGCCAAGTTATTATTTTCTCCAATGTGCATTAACAGTGACAGAATACCATAAATAATTATAAATCTGGCCTAGAAGTTCAGTCACGCACAAAAATGTCTATTTGGTAGAGGTGAGGTGGGGGTGTTGCTGGAGGACAGTGGAAAATGGAGTGCCTCTGTCACTACTTAAAGGCAGTCTGTGCTTCTTAAAGGCAGATACATACTGGCTGCAAACACGAGGAAATAACTCCAAAGGAGAGAAATGGCTGCAAGCTGTAGATCAGTTCCTGTCATGGTTTGGAGACCTTTCTACAGGGGAATGGACAAGTAGAGGGAGATCCTGCCCCTCTTTGGGAAACAGAATTCTAGTGAAATGAGGCGGCTGAACAGGTCAATGCCATTTACTAAATTTATCAGATTTGTCAAGGTAAGAACCTACCTACCATGTTATCTATTCTCTCCTTACACCGGCAGCCTCGCCACTTACACCA
This sequence comes from Mustelus asterias, assembly GCF_964213995.1. NCBI lineage: Eukaryota > Metazoa > Chordata > Chondrichthyes > Carcharhiniformes > Triakidae > Mustelus > Mustelus asterias. The sequence continues at coordinate 117,064,070 of NC_135803.1, read as the reverse complement.
CTCACTTCTCTCACCTCCCATCACTCTCCTATTTTCACTACACCATTTCACCTCTTCCTACTACCACTTATACACTCTCCACCTCGAAGTCTCACTGCTAAAGTAACTTTCACTTCCCATACCTCACATCCGCACTATTCAACCAGGGGAAACTCATTTTCAATACAGTCTACTCGGTGGCCACTAACACACATTCTTCTTTCTTGCAGGAGAAGGTTGCACATAACATGATGGTAACCGGAGAAACCAGAGGCTGTGTGCACAACTTCTCTGCACTTCAGAAGAACATTTTGGATTTTGCAGATGGAGCCAAGGCCAAGATGAGCAGTTACACAGGAAGAGACGTCCCACATTCAGACAGACTCTCCAGGCGGGATTCTCCAATCCCGACCATGTCCACCTCGCTGCCAGCAAGAATGGAGAATTTGGCACTCAACTAAAACTCCATTCACTGCAGCGGGACTGGAGCATCTAACTATGGGCGAGGTCAGAGGTTTTCGGTGTCCATTTTCCTTTTCACATCTGTTGCCGCACAGACTCAAAATGGCCAACTGTAAATGCTCTCCCTTCTCAGCAACAACTAACCCTTTCACATTTCTGGTGATGAAAACACCAAGGCCCGTCAGCACGATGAGGAGACCAACCTGCTTGGAGATCATTCAATCTCTCCCTCACTCTTATTATGCTGCTCCCTTCACAGACATAGTACCACAGCATGTAAGGTGAAACATTTAAATTAAGATGAAGACTGGAAATAAGCATATCACAGCTATAGCATGCAGAAATTAAATCAGAACTTATCACTGGCAACAAGGATACTTTGGAAAGTAGCTTAGAGCAGGGTTGTCACCTGATAAATAACCAAGTACATGTGTGCAGGAGCTAGGGTAGAGGGATAATATGTCACAGGTGCCATATCACCAGAAGACAAGATCACATACTAATTCTGCTGCAGTGGGATCAAGTGCTGACCTCGAGATCCCAGTCTATAGCAGAAGGCTACTGACCATAAACCAGAAAGTGTCAGGTACATTGGAGTCGGGAGCTTGCGGCCAATGTTTTACAGCATGTAGGAATCCAACTCTGATATCTGTCAAAGTTCCAACGGAGCATGGATACCAAGCATAGACCAATAGGTCACATCCAAGAACATGACAGTAGAACTCACCATGTTAATGTTCTGACAGTTTCAGCTCAGACTGCTGCCACCTTAACTTTGGCACCTAGCGTAGCCAGAGGCTTCCAGAGACACTCATTATACCTCCACTCTGTTCTTCTGCAGAGGCATAGGAGTGCAGAGGCATGGCCCAGGAGTGTTCTCTTGCCTGCATGCCAGAGGCACCTAATGCCCTCTTTCGGGATCACAGCATGCCTACCGCTTCAGCAGACACTCCATTAGTGCGATCATCTGTGCTACAAGACCAGATTTGCCACACTGTCCTGCAACACACTGAGATGCTGTTGTCGGTAGTGGACCCGCAAAGTCCAAAGCTGCTCAAGATCACCCACCAAGGCCATGTGAAGTGTGTTCAGTGGAATCTCAGCAGCTGTGCAGCACCAAAGCTGTAGTTATTCATGTTAAACCATGCAGGAACATTTGGAAAGGTAATCGAGTATACATGACAGGCACCAAGGGGTTTCACAAGGTGATTATTACTCATTTCTGTTAATTAACAACCTCCTCAGTGAAGCATAAATGTGTCATGAACTGCTCCTCAGTGAATAAGAGATATGAGAAGTGCTCCCTGAACACTAGCTGTGGGAATGTCCTCCTGCACAGTACCCTTCTCCTCCATCTTTTTCCAGCTGCTTCTGCTCTGTCTTCATTGTTTCACCTCTTCCTCCAGCCACGAAGGCAGACCTCCCAGACTACCTGTGACAGGAATAAACTGTTTCCAGAATAGCTAACAGTAATCAGCGCTATTGATGTTCCTACACATGGACTGCAGCGGTTCAAGAAGGCAGCTCATCACCATCTTCTCAAGGGCAATTAGATTTGGGCTTTAGTGGTGGCCTAGACAGTGATGCCCACATCGCATGAACAAACTTTCAAAGAATCAAACACCAGCACAAAGTTCTTCCCAGAAGTCAGATTTTGCCTGTAGAACACAGAAAACAGTCTCCAAATTAGGTTAAGCAGAGGTTTAAAAGCACATACTAGCAATTAAACCTTATGGAGTAGATGAAACATTTAAAGCGCACTCCTTCAGGTTTCATCTTGTCCATTAGCAGCATGAGATGCTGATCAGTTATGTAATGAGTCAAGTTCTATGGAAGACCAATTTCACAGAACAGGAAATTATGGAAAGATATAGTTCCCTTTCCCCATAGCTCCACAAAAACCTCCTCTTACAATTATTCTCCTATTCCCTTTGAAAGTTAGTATTGAATCAACTTCCACCAGCTTATCAGGCAGTGCATCCCAGATCAAAACAACTGTCTGCAGAAAAAGCTTTCTCCTCCTCTCCCCATGAATTATTTTGCCAATTACCATGGCACATATTTTGGGGTCAATGAAGAAGAAATGGTGCTCACCACGTATCTCAAAGAAAGCTGCCCACAAAGATCTAACATTGCATTGATTTCCCCGATGCTGACATCTGCTTAAATCTGGCACCCCCTTTGATCAGGATCTCTGATGTCTCAGGACAATGTTGTTTTCAAGCTGGCAGAGCAGCCAATCAGATTGAAGAATTCTCACAGACAGCAAACCATGAAGGAAAATGCACAGTTTATCTTCACTCTTTAACCACTCATATTCGGTGAAATAAAGATTGGGACAAGCTTGTGGGATTAAAGTAGAAGCTGAAATACCATAAACCAAAAATATTGTTTTCAAGAAATGATGAAATGTTCAAGATGGAATGGGAAGAATGACACTCCAGACTTCTGAAATACTTTTTCCAGGACAGAGAAGTTTTTCAGCAGTAACTATGATATAATGCATCATTAAATACTCAGTTATACCTCATTCAACAGGGCTTAATTTTTTATGGTTTTTGCAACATAAATATTGCTTAAAAATTTGAAGTTCACATCCTTCTACTAATTCAGCATCAACTGCATCTGTGAAGATTACAACAGCACATCCTGTAGAGGAGCAGTGTATCACTGGCAGGAACCTCCAAATTTCTGCGTTTAGCTGTGCATGTGCAAACACCAGAGGTTGCTGTCAGTTTTACACAATAATGATGACAAATGTTGACAGTTTTATAGTCATTAAGATTGCAAACTCCAGGCTGATAAATATATTCTCTGGTTCCAATCCTTTCCCCACTGGGAACAGTTTCTCCTTATTTACTGGAACAAAACCACTCATGATTTTGGCAACCTGTATTAAATCTGCCCTTAACTTTCTCTATTTTGTGGAGATCATCAAAGCTTCTCTGGTCTCTCCAATAACTAAAGTCAGGTGTCCCTGGTACCATTCTAGTAAATTTCTTCTTTATTTTGTCTTAGTCCTGGACATTGTTTCTGAAGTGTGGTGCCCAGAATTCAACTCAAACTAGGGCCTAATCAGTAATTTATGAAAGTTTAGCATAACATCCTTACTTTTGTATTCTACTCCTCTGTTAATAAAGCCAAGAATTTTGTATGTTTTTTCCTTAACTTGTCTGGCCACCCTCAAAGATTTGTATTCACGCACCCCAGGGTTTCTATTCCTGCACTCTCTTTAAAATTGCACCATTTAGTTTATGCTGCCTCTTCAATTCATCCCACCAAAATGCACCTGCTCACACTTTAAATTGTATCTGCTACATACCTCCCCATGGAGGTCATGTGGCTCAATGGGTAGCATCCCTCCTCTGAACCAGAAGCTCCGGGTTCAAGTCCCACTCAAGGTCTTAATGTTCAATGAAGGTGCGTTCATAATGAGACCAAACAGGCCGATTACCAAAATCCTTCCAAGATGTCAATGGCAGGCGAGTAAGAGCCAGAGAGACGCCTGATTAGCCATATTTGATGCAGAGTGCCACCCCTCAAACTATAAGACTCTGGCGACAGGTTAGCAACCTGTGTCAGGAAAAATCTCGCAATGTACAGATGAAAATCTGCCTTGTGAATCACTAGATGTGGAGCGAAAAATAACAATACATATCTTCCTGTCTGTTTAAGTCCTCCTATAGTCTGTTACTATCTTCATTGTTTATCACATTTCTGTGCTTCATATCACCTGCAAATGCTGATGCAATCCTGGTATATCCATGCCCAGGTCATCAATATATATTAAAAAGAGCAGTGGTTCCAATACCAACCACTGGGGATCCCACTGTACATTTATCTCCAGTCTGAAAAATAAGCCAATGCAGCCATTACAACAAGTGTACGTTTATTGAATGCATTAATAACATGATAGTAATGTACAGTCAAAAGTAGTAAGTGGCACATTTCCAGGATGAGACAAGCTTGCTCTTGCTACCCACCCAGGCACAACTGATCTAACCTTTGAGCCCACAACATTTCCTCAGTCTTATACTTACCAGGCCCAAAAATAACACACTACCTGTCACATTCAACTGCCAAATCCACCAAACCACCAGCTGGGGTCTGCCAGGCAGATCTAACCAAAACCCCTGAGTGAATTCAAGTCCAGGATCCATCTTCTTCTTTGTGGACTGCCTATACATAAGAACATAAGAAATAGGAGCAGGAGTAGGCCATCTAGCCCCTCGAGCCTGCCCCGCCATTCAATAAGATCATGGCTGATCTGAAGTGGATCAGTTCCACTTACCCGCCTGATCCCCATAACCCCTAATTCCCTTACCGATCAGGAATCCATCTATCCGTGATTTAAACATATTCAACGAGGTAGCCTCCACTACTTCAGTGGGCAGAGAATTCCAGAGATTCACCACCCTCTGAGAGAAGAAGTTCCTCCTCAACTCTGTCCTAAACTGACCCCCCTTTATTTTGAGGCTGTGCCCTCTAGTTCTAGCTTCCTTTCTAAGTGGAAAGAATCTCTCCACCTCTACCCTATCCAGCCCCTTCATTATCTTATAGGTCTCTATAAGATCCCCCCTCAGCCTTCTAAATTCCAACTAGTACAAACCCAATCTGCTCAGTTTCTCCTCATAATCAACACCCCTCATCCCTGGTATCAACCTGGTGAACCTTCTCTGCACTCCCTCCAAGGTCAATATATCCTTCCGCAAATAAGGGGACCAATACTGCACACAGTATTCCAGCTGCGGCCTCACCAATGCCCTGTACAGATGCAGCAAGACATCTCTGCTTTTATATTCTATCCCCCTTGCGATATAGGCCAACATCCCATTTGCCTTCTTGATCACCTGTTGCACCTGCAGACTGGGTTTTTGCGTCTCATGCACAAGGACCCCCTGGTCCCTTTGCACAGTAGCATGTTGTAATTTTTTTCCATTTAGATAATAATCCAATTTGCTATTATTTCCTCCAAAGTGAATAACCTCGCATTTGTCAACGTTATACTCCATCTGCCAGATCCTCGCCCACTCACTCAGCCTGTCCAAATCTCTCTGCAGACCTTCTACGCCCTCCACACGATTCACTTTTCCACTTATCTTTGTGTCGTCTGCAAACTTTGTTACCCTACACTCAGTCCTCTCCTCCAGATCATCTATATAAATGGTAAATAGTTGAAGCCCCAGTACCGATCCCTGCGGCACGCCACTAGTTACCATCTGCCAACCAGAAAAGCACCCATTTATTCCGACTCTCTGCTTCCTGTCGGATAGCCAATCCCCAATTCACGCTAACACCCTACCTCCAACTCCATGTGACCCAATCTTCTTCAGCAACCTTTTGTGAGGCACCTTATCAAACGCCTTTTGGAAATCCAAAAACACCACATCCACCGGTTCCCCTCCGTCAACCGCACTAGTCACATCTTCATAAAAATCCAACAAGTTCGTCAAGCACGACTTTCCCCTCATGAATCCATGCTGCATCTGCTTAATCGAGCCATTCTTATCCAGATGGCCTGCTATTTCTTCTTTAATGATGGATTCTAGCATTTTCCCAACTACAGACGTTAAGCTAACCGGCCTGTAGTTACCCGCCTTTTGTATATAGTTTCAGCAGCAGCCAATACTCAATCCTGGTACTGCTGGAACTACAGGGTTCCTGGCCAGTCAGTAGGCTGGCAGCTCTCTAGAATGGCCTTCCTCCCAGATGGTCGTGGAAATTAATTTAATTTAATTTTTACTCCATCATTAAAGTTAGAAAGCCAATGCTCAGAATGGACGAGGCAAACCCAAATCCATTCCTTCCTTGCTCCAAAAACTAAATTCAAATTCCAATTGAATCCAATTCAAGGTCCCCACAAGAGAGACAAACAAGATCCAAGGTGACAAGATAAGGCAAGGCACCCCATGCTGGACTTGATCTGACGCTTGATGTTAGCCAGAAGAGAATGGGGATGGAAATCCCACTCTGAATCAATTAAGGCTACCCTCGAGGTATTATTGTTGTAGAGCAGCTGGGTTTTTGGTTAGTGCAGTGCTAACAGACTTTTTGGTTGTGGGTGGCGGGTAAGCAATCTCTCCACGAAATCCACCCAACTGTGTTAATCACTATCAAATCGACCATACAAATTCACAAATGTGTTAGATGCACATATTATTGCAGCCTGAGGAATTTTGTGCTAACAAATTAATACATTGCTATGATAAGATCATCTTACACAAATTCACCCCAATTGTCCATGGGTCATACTAACCTGAGGGAGATTTGATGCAGCTGGGACTTCCTTGCAGGATCTTGAGAACAAGGCTCAAGATATCTTAATCCAAGGTGTCATCTTAATTTTGGATATCTGTGGGAACGGTGTTGACGAGGTCAGTGGGCATTGCAGCAAATGGAACAGGAGCCGGGCAGTGTCATGTACCCAATGGAATGGTCCTCAACATAAGCTGAAAGCTGGGGGTTGTAGTAGAACTGATGTTGATCAAGACAGGGAAAGGCAAGATTACGACAAGGTAAGTCAAAGGATTCCTTCCGGGGTCCAGAAAGATATCCCAAAAATTAAAAAATGTAGCTTATCTTGGCCTCTTCAGACCACACTGCTACCTCATGCCAAGTTGCACTGGGCACTGACACTGTAGGGATCTGAAGTTGGAATTACAGCAGGATGCTGACAAAGTCACCAAGCCATAACTTTCATAATTTAATAAGGCCATCGCCAGTCTCCAAGCTGGTTGAATCTCAAGAGTTAAAATGACAATGGGCTGCAAATGCATTGCTAGTGAGTGCAAATTCCTCATTGGCCGTTTTAACCACCCACTTATCCTAATTGCACCAGGTGGCCTGGGTTAATCACAGAATTGTTACAGTGCAGAAGGAGGCCATTTAGCCCATTGTGTCTGCAGCAGCTCTCCGAATGAGCAATTCACTGAGTGCCATTCTCACGCCTTCTCCCGTAACCCTGCAATCTTCCTTTAAAGATAACAGTCTAATTCCCTTTTAAATGCTTTCGATTGAACCTGCTTCAACCACACTTTCAGACAGCACATTCCAGATCCTAACCACTCGTGTGAAGAAATTTTTTCTCATATCGCTTTTGCTTCTTTTGCCAATCATTTTAAATCTGTGCCCTCTCATTCCCGATCCTGTCATGAGTTGGAATAGTTTCTCCCCATCAACTCTGAACAGACCCCTTGTGAATTTAAAATCAGGCCTGTTGACTCACATTCAGACCAAATGATTGGGATAAAAGTTCTCTTCCTTCTTTTTGACTGCTAAGATTCTGAATGGTATCTATTTGGACAATAGAGCTGGTATTATCCTCAGTCAGATGAAAGGGGCAATAGTTATGATCAGATTCAATTAGTTTAATTCACACAAAAAAGCTCCAAATAATTATGTAAATTTTCAGTAGATACATTTCCTTGACTTAAAGTAAGTTAACTCCATCACATTATTACTTACAGAATCTACCTCTTCTATGGCACAGTGGCACAGTGGTTAGCACTGCTGCCTCAGAGTGCCAGGGACCTGGGTTCAATTCCAGCCTCAGGTGACTGTCTGTGTGGAGTTTGCACATTCTCTCCTTGTCTGCGTGGGTTTCCTCCGGGTGCACCGGTTTCCTCCCACAGTCCAAAGGTGAGCAGGTTAGGCGGATTGGCCATGCTAAATTGCCCCTTAGGGCCCAGTATTACCAAAACTTCGCGCCCGTCCGATACTGCGATCTGCACCCGATTCTGAGCAGATCACGGCTTTACCGACACCCGATTCGGGCATGCATTTAAATCGACTTAATGAACCGCGTGCCCAACTCTATCACCAAATCCCACTTTACCGTCTTCTGGCCCGTTCCGCATCCGCGCTTTTAGCGACCTGCAGACTAGAAGTCCGAAGCGGATTTCTATTCTACAGGGGAACCTCCGAAGCCCTCTCTGCCCTTGTGAAGTCACCATCCTCCTCGACCATCCTTCACGGACCCCCTCCCGCTAACCACCCCAGCAGACCCCACCCCCCCTGGAACGGACCCCCCTGAGGCAGGCCCCCCTCGGCAGTGCACACCCCCAACCAACTTCAATTGCTGGTCTCCCTCCACCATCCATCCGTTAGCAAGATAAGCTGTATGTTCCTCAGCTAGATCCACTTTGGTCAACATAAAGATGGTCCTTCTGCCTTGTGGGTCCATCTGGCTCACCAAGTCAGTTACAATACTGCGTACAGCATCTACTGAACCATCTTGGATACAAAGGATAATGACTGGTACTGGTCGATCTTCCTGGTGTTATCAGTACTGTAACACCAGGAATGGCTGCCGACACCAAGGATATAATTTTTAGCATAAGCAAGGCTTACATGCAGAACCCTAATGCCATTATCCTTTGTATCCAAGATGGTTCAGTGGATGCTGAACGCAGTATTGTAACTGACTTGGTGATCCAGATGGACCCGTCACACCCCCTCTCCTCCTCCCAACACCACCACCACCCCCCCCCCCCGCCCGCCCCCCACCCAGATGATCTGTGTCAGAGAGCCGCCCTCTCTGCCTTTTTCTCCCCACCTGGGCGCGCTGGTTCGGATTTTTTTTTCGAACTGCGCATGCGCAGTTCAGAGCTCCAATCGGTCCAGCAGCGCTAAGCCCCGCCCACAGCGCGAATCAGACCGGAGCCGGCAAAAAGCATATGGGTGCGCTGGAAAGAGGATTCCGGGCTCGGATCTATTTGACGCCCAGATTCTGCACTTAGACTCAAAATGGTAAAATCGGGCCCTTAGTGTCGGGGGATTAGCAGGGTAAATACGTGGAGTTGTGGGGATAGGGCCTGGGTGGGATTGTTGTCGGTGCTGGTTAAATGGGCCGAATGACCTCCTTCTGTACTGCAGGGATTCTATGATTCTTTTGCCTCAGTAGATTCCCTCCTCCAAATACTTGTTTGCCTTTTAGCTGTCCATTTCTCTTGCCTGATCCTACACTTTGTTATGAGACAGAGGTGATACATTTTGCAATGCCATCAGTAAGAGTTGGTTTCTGATCTTCTGGATAAATTAATTAACTGCTCATTGATTAGTTTCTGTGAAACACAATTATCATACAGCAAAATGAACCACCTTTCGTCTGACAGCCTTTTCTTGAAGCAACATTAAATAGAATCTTTCCACAGAGAAATGGTTTAAAAAATCCTAAAATGTGACCCACAGAATGTGGATTCAAATTATGTTTATCTACACAGAAAATTCCCAATTTCCATTCAGGATCATTAATGAAAAGTTTTAAGCAAATATCCCTACATTGGTCAAATAATTTTTTTTAGAAACGGCATTTAAAAAATTTAAAACCAAAATAAATTACCTCGGTGGCACAGTGGTTAGCATTGCTGCATCACAGCGCCACGGACCCAGGTTTGATTCCCGGCTCGGGTCACTGTCTGTGCGGAGTCTGCACGTTCTCCCCATGTCTGCGTGGGTTTCCTCCAGATGCTCCAGTTTCCTCCCACAGTCCAAAGTTGTGCGGGTTAGGTGGATTGGTTATGCTAAATTGCCCCTTCGTGTCAAGGGGACTGGCGAGGGTAAATGCATGGGGCTATGGGGATAGGGCCTGGGTGGGATTATGTTTGGCACAGACCTGATGGGCCGAATGGCCTCCTTCTGCACTGTGGGATTCTATGATCTCATTCTTCCCATAGCTGCATGCCCAGTTTCAGCAAGTTGTTACAGAGTAGTACTGAGCTGAAGCCACGTGACCCTACCTCTTGGAGAAAAGAACTAGAACAGGCTTGTGCAACCTTTTCGCTCAGGGTGGGGGCCATATTTGCATACTTTTCTCACTCAAGGAACTGATAAGTAAATTTTGGAAAGATATTGTTTGGCACGACAATAAACTGAATTTCTAAATAAGGTTGCGGTTTTAATAAAAAAAACAATTGCTGAACAAATATCAAACAATTTCATAGCAATAAACTGTTGAGTTAAAAAAGCGTAAGCAATAAAAATGGCCAGAATGTTGGAGGGCCAGTGTCTGTGGGTGGGAGTGTGTGGATACATGCATGTGTTTGTGCTGGTGTGTGGTGGTGAATCTGAGTCAGAAACCTGAGACTGGATATAAAGCAGACTTACACGCACCCCCACTCATGCCCCCCCCACTCGTCCCATCACTCAATCCCACACACTCACACTCAGTCAGTCATTCACTGCCACACACACTCATATTCAGTCACTCACTCCCCCCCCCACACACACACACACACACTCAGTCACTTATTCACACACACACACACACTGTCTCACACGCACAAGCACACTCACACACATACACACACTCACTCCCAAACACACACACTCAGTAATTCACTCACACTCACACACACATACATATACAAACACACACACACAAACATTCAGTTAATCACTCACTCCCACATACACTCACACCGGAATTTTCCCGTCCCACATGCCACCGGAATCATAGCAGGCAGGGGGGCGGGGTGAACCATGCAAAGGTCCATTGACCTCAGGAAGGATTTTCTGGTTTTGGGGTGAGCGTGGCCGGAAAATCCCACCTCGGGTCATTCACTCACACACACACGCACGCACACGCACTCACTCGCTCACTCCCACAGACCCACTCAGCCACTTACTCACTCTTTCCCACATACAAGTTAAAAGTTTTTTAAAGTTTATTAGTCACAGTAGGCTTACATTAACACTGCAATGAAGTTACTGTGAAATTCCCCTAGTCGCCACACTCTGGCGCCTGTTTGGGTCAATGCACCTAACCAGCACATCTTTCAGACTGTGGGAGGAAACCAGAGCACCCGAAGGAAACCCACGCAGGCACAGGGGGACGTGCAAATTCCACACAGACAGTGACCCAAGCCAGGAATCGAACCCAGGTCTCTGGCGCTGTGAGGCAGCAATGCTAACCACTGTGCCACCCCCACTCATTCACTCACTCTCACACACCCACTCAGTCAGTCAGTCACTCTCTCACTCCGCACACACATTCAATCAATCTTTTCCACTCAGTAGTCAAACTGACAAACTTCAACCTCCCTGGACACAGTTTGATATTCCCCTCCCTGGTTTGCTTAGTTGCTACAAAGAAAAGTCAGTAGGAAGATGTTGTTTCATTGTTCACTCTGAAATGGAGGGTGAAGCCCTTTGAATCATAAGGATTTCATAACTTAATTAAACAACTTCCGTATCCACTGAGCATTTTTAATAATATATTCTGCATTTAGGGAGTTACGTCAAGCAATACTTGGAAAGTAGCAATTAGATGTACATGACAGGACAGCAAGAGAGGTTTTGATATCATCCAGTATTTATGTATAATATCTTTTTGCCAAAATGTACACTTCTTTTGCTGCCAAGGCTGTGGGATGTTTTCTAAATGCTGCATACTGGTGACACTTTGTGGCTGCAAGTGGGAACTGTACCAACACAGTACAACTTAGTGAACAAAGGTTTTGGTCTTCAACACTTTTACTCGACCTAACCCGAATCTGTGTTTGCTACTCTTCATGAGAAATTAACATCACAATTAAGGTAAGTAAATAAATAATTATTTTGGCCCCACAAGAATTCATATCACAATATAACTCTCCTTGCCCTTTTCTTCCCCCATTTCCCTTGAATTGAAAGAACGAGAATCAAGTCTGACTGTCACTGATAACATTACTGATTCCCATCATTGAAAATGCTAGCAGGGTTCACATCTCACAGTGTTCTTCTTTAGCATCAAGGTTTAAACTGTGGCTAATTCTTAGCACTGTAAAAATGGAGGGGCACTGGGAGTGAGGTGCGCAATTAATGTTCAGGGTACAGATAGCACATCAACTCGCAGCTGCCCCTTGTTTTCAGTGAATTCAGCGTCCAGTCAGTGCTAACTGTGCTATTGATTGGCTGCATGCCTCACTGAGGGAGGCCAATATCATAAGTGACTATCAGCACTTAGGGCTGGCTGGCATTGCTCAAAGGGGAGGTACATTGTCACTGAAGCGAGTGCTCGGTCAGTCATGCAAAAAGGAACCTGAAATGTGAAACATTGAATAATAGCACATGGGAGAGAGCGGGCTTCATTCTTTTTGGACGTTGCACTGGATACTTTGTTGGAGGAAGTGAAAGCAGGAGAAATATCCTGTATCCACAGAGGACCAGGAGCCCCTCCCACCTCATATCCAAAAGGCAGCGCGAGCAGATAGCCATGGAGCTCAATGCTAGAAATCAAGCCCTGTGGATTTTATGGCAGTGCTTCAAGAAGCTCATTGACCTCCCTTGAGTGGTCGAAGTCGGTGAATGCATCTTCAAATGCTATATGGCACCAACTGCACGACTAGCCTCAGACTAGCAATTCATCCACCACCTCCCCACCACCCCGCACCTCGTCCCATTGCTCACCTATCTCTATCAGTCCGGACTTATACAGTGAGATGCTCCATCACACTATCATGAATTTAGCACTGTTACAAACTTCATGCCCATATCTCACAGCCTGCACACCTCGCCAGTTAATCCAACATAAGAACCAAATAGATTACACAACACTCACTGATACAATTCCTACCCTCTTACAGGACAAGTTGGGACACAACTTGACGTAGCAGGAGCTAACCAGAGGGTGAGAGACATATTCACATGTCCTAACCCTCATGGAGAAGATGACACTTACCATTATTGGAGTTGGCATTGCTGATACTGTGGTAAATGTAAGGGCGGAAACCTTTAAATCCAAAGAATTTATAGAATCCGTAAAGTACAGAAGGAGGCTATTTGACTCATCAAGTCTACAACAACTCTCTAAAAGAGAATCTTACCCAGCACCCCACACTATCCTCGTAACCCTGTGCATTTACCATGGCTAATCCACTTAACCTACATATCTTTGGACAATCAGGGGAAATTTAGCATGACCAATTCACCTAACCTGTAACAAGAAGACAAGATTCTTTTTTTCACATCCCACTTCCCTCTCATCCGGAATCTCCTCTGGTTTACAAGCTGATGTAAACACCCCTTACTTTCCTGCACACTGCCCCTTCCCATCCACTCCCTCCCCCATGGTCCACATCACAACATTATCCTTGCACCTTTCTCTTTTTAGGTTCCCAAGAACTGCAACCTGGACAGATAATGGAGGAAAGACAAGGAAACACTCTTGAAGAAGATGAACTGCTACTAGATACCGTGCTCCAGCCATCAGTTCACTTACTAACAGATTGACAGGGCATATCATTTAGTAGAGAGCCTTGAGGTGGGAGCTGCACATGACGAGACACTGCAGACAACTGGAGTGAAGCCAGGGTAGAGGACAAGGATTTCACTGCTGCAAACTCGCATGAGGGCACATGGATTCCGATGCATAATGAAATGCTTAGTGCACTGCCAGAAAGTCTGCAGTCAATGTCAAGGAGCATGAAGGTGTTAACACCAAATTAGCACAGTGCTTGAAGCCTCTCATTTCCAGCACAGAAATGGTGGCCAACTCCATTAGCACATTTGTGGACCCAAACATAAGGAGCATCTATCTGTTGGCTGACACCTCAGCTCGAACTGCAGAACAAACACATTCCACCATGAGTCTGAGTGCTAAAGCTCAAACTGAAGTGATGCGAGGTCAGCTTGAAGCCACGGAGGCTCAGGACTGTTGTCCTCATGATTCAATGTTCAGTGGGGCTTAGGGAGTCTCACAGCAGTCCAGCAATCCGTCCTCCAACAGATTGCTCAGATCACGGCAGCACCACTCCAGGGAAGTGGCTCCACGTGTGTACTTGCTGTCACCTCTCAGCCAGACAGTATTTAATCTCCCACTCTACCAGTGACCTTGCTGTTGCCATTCCAACCAGCTAAGCCAGACTGCTGCCACCTATGTTAAGGTGGTGCAGTCTACAGCCGAGCCATTTAGGCCAGGGTTGTTTGAGGTCATCCTCCGAGTTCATCTGAATACTGCCTCACTGAAAGTTGGCAGCTTTTCACCAGCAATGATGCAGTCACTGGGGTAATTTGTAATTATCTAAAGGATGAGCAAGGACCCACATAAGACAGGTATTAGGGAATGCACAAGGTTGAGTAGTTGACTTTTGTACACAATATATAATGATTTAATTCATAAATTTGTTTTGCGGTAAATAAGGTGTGGGACTGAATGGGGAACTGGGTTTATGGCTACTGGTATCACATTGGGATTAGTTCTTCTCTCTGAATCCAGCCAGAAAGGAGCTATCCAAGTTACATCCTCCCTTACTCTTCCTTCTCTTCATCCTGCTAGTCCTCCCTTCCCATTCTCCTTTCTCTTCCTCCTCATGCTGCCAATCCTAAGCTGCTGGTGGCAAGGATTGTCTCCTCTTAATGATGAGGTTGTGCAGCATGAAGCAGTCCACATGGAATTTTGACAATCACACTCCTGGGTACTGCTGGGCCTCTCTAAAGTGGTGCAGGCAGCGAATCATTGTCCCAGCACACTACGGTCTACTCTATCACATTTCATGTCGCAGTATGACTTTCATTGGGGCATGCTGTGCACATGTGTGTGGATTGTGGAATGGAGTCACCAGCTATATTGTCAGCTGATGGCCCTTGTTACCCAGTAGCCATCCTTTGGTTTGCTGTGGTGGCTCAAATACAGCTGACAAGGTGGACGGATGGAGACTGAAGACATCATGATTGCTGCCATGATACCGGATATTGATCTGCATGATTGGCTGCCTATGGTCACGCACCAGCTGGACACTGAGGCAGAGAAATCCATTTCAGTTCCAGTATTGGGCAGAGTTGCTATGGGCAAGAACCTGACTTGCATGTATTTCAATAGATTTACTTATGATTAAAGAACCCGCCTACCCCCTCACCTTTCCGCCAGATATTGAGCCCCCACCATATTTTTAAATCAGGCTAACATGACAACAGGTTCACCCAAACGTGAACCTGTCATGGAGTAAAGGTGCATATAGGCTCCGGGGGAGAAGAACATAGGCAGGCAGTGGCCTGGCACTGCTCCTTGGCACAGGTTCATACTGCCAGTTTGGCACCATCCCCATGTCAACCAGGCATTGCCAACTTGGAAGTGCCAAGTTGGCGGTGCAAACCTGTGTTGGGGTCAGTGTGATGGGCAGACACTAGTGGGAGCCTTCCAGGGGGGAGTCATTCATATGTGGTGGTGGGCGGGAACAGTCATAGGAGCTTGGGATGCCGACAGTGGCTTTGTGGGTGAGGGGTTAGGTGGAAGGGGTCCAATATTCGGGTGGAAGGGGGGGAGTTGCCGGCACTGACTGTTGGGGGGAGGCGTCAGATATTCGCGGGGAGGGGATAGTGCGGCACTGACTGTGGATGGGGAGAGGGGTCTGATGTTCGGTGGGAAGGAGTCGCTGGCTCTGATCACCATGGGTGAATGCCGGCTCCAATCGAGGGGGGGGTGCGTGAATGCCGGCTCTGATCAAGGGGCGGGGGGTGGGGGGTACCCTCTGAGACCTCCATGGTGGGGTGCGAGGGAGGGAGTTGTTTGGTCTGATCAGGGCACCCTTGAGACATAGCGCCCTGATCTCAGTGCAGCTGGGCTTTGCTGGCATGTTGAGGCCCCACCCCCGTTCATGATGGTGTGAAACATACCCAGCTGCTTTTTGTGACAGGGTATGGTAAGATCTGGGGAGAAAACTGGCCTGTTTCTCTTGAACATGCCATTTTTCTCACCAGAACCAACACTTTGCCATTGTGTTGTAAGATTTCACCCTAAGACACTATGACTGCTTCCTGAAACAAAGATGTTTCTGGTTTCTGGATGGCTGCTTCATACATTCTCTGCTCATGTTTGCTTATGATGTGGAGATGCCGGCGTTGGACTGGGGTAAACACAGTAAGGAGTTTAACAACACCAGGTTAAAGTCCAACAGCTTTTTTTAAAAAAGTCCAACAGGCTTATTTGGTAGCAAAAGCCACACAAGCTTTCGGAGCCTTAAGCCCCTTCTTCAGGTGAGTGGGAATTCTGTTCACAAACAGGGCATATAAAGACACAAACTCAATTTACAGAATAATGGTTGGAATGCGAATACTTACAGCTAATCAAGTCTTTAAGATACAAACAATGTGAGTGGAGAGAGCATCAAGACAGGCTAAAAAGATGTGTATTGTCTCCAGACAGGTCAGCCAGTGAGACTCTGCAGGTCCAGGTAAGCTGTGGGGATTACAGATAGTGTGACATGAACCCAATATCTCGGTTGAGGCTGTTGGGCGTAAACCTGGTGTTGTTAAACTTGTTTGCTTATCCAACCTTCATAAATTGCAAAGGTTCTATACCCTCCTTTCAAATTTATCAGTTGAAAAGCCTATCTCCTAATGCAAATCTCTAAAACCCCATCTATGTACCTATAAATCCACTTCACCATGGCCTCTTACTGCAACTGTATACATTCAGCACCTTTACCCATTTTATCTCTCAACTCTCCCAGACAAGTTATCTCTATTAACTTTTCTCCAAATTAATTAAATAGCACACACTAACACACACACACTAGCACATACTCATAGAGTGTGAAAAGAGAAATTAGCGTAAAGAGGAAGATTTGGAAAAGAGCATAAGGAGGAAAGACAAATAGATTAATGTGACAGACGCAATTTTCTATCTTTCATCACATTTATGTTCCTGGCTTTCAGCAGCTGAAAATGCCAAAATTTGTCCACCATACAAAATGATTCACTGAATAATTCCAAATGAGTTATGAATGCAATGCAGCTGGAACAGATCTATCTGAAATCTGGGGATGAAATGAAATGAAGACAGTTCTGCCTGTGACTAAAATTATTGCAGGCCTCTTGCAGTCCCTTAGCCCTACCTATTGAAGTTAGATTACAATTTGAAAAAAAGAAAACTGCACAACTGACCTGTGATAAGATTACATGGGCGAGAACTTTACATGTGACACGGGGCGGCACGGTGTCACAGTGATTAGCACTGCTGCCTCACAGCGCCAGGGACCCGGGTTCGATTCCCGGCTTGGGTGACTGTCTGTGTAGAGTTTATACATTCTCCCTGTGTCTGTGTGGATTTCCTCCGGGTACTCCGGTTTCCTCCCACACTACAAAGATGTGTGGGTTTGGTTGATTGGCCATGCTAAATTGACCCTCGTTTCGGGGGGGATTAGCAGGGCAAATATGTGGGGTTATGGGGATAGGATGGGATTGATGTCGTTGCAGGCTGAATGGGCCAAATGGCCTCCTTCTGCACTGTAGGATTCTATGATTCATCACACACAGCCGATCCAAAGATTGTACAGGCAACATAATAGTCAGGTCAATTGCCCTTTGAATCCCCTCAATGAGCTTCCTATTTGTCGATGGGCATGCATGTGATTCACACTCGTGCCCACTGACCAAAATGTCGAAGGTGTGCACAATAACGCCAGGATGCACGCCCAACGTCATCTCATGCGAGACGAGTTGAGTGCACGCCCACCCGGGCAGTGTAAAATTCTGCCCACCCCACCATGTTCACAGCCTTGTGAAAGGCAGTCTCAATTTGATTATTTTCTCATCTGACATTTTTTTTTACTTAGATCTTCAGACTGTAAATCATCCTTATATGTTTTTTTGATTTGAAAAAGAGAAAGTAGTTCTGATGCAAAGGCACAAGCAGCCAGGCGACAATAGAGTGAGTGATGTTTTAAAAATGTGAAAATAACCCGGTGAAAGCAATCAGTGAAACAAAGAACAAAATACAAGTGATGTTGGCACTCAAGAAATCCCAAAGGAGGTACTAGTCCTTAAACCTGATGAATAGAAATGGCAAATGCTTCTTGGGTTTCTGGAGCAGGTACAGCATAGCCGGATGTGTCAGAAATTAACTCATTTATGGGCAAAGCTTACAATAAGTTTGATTTGGTTTGATTCATTATTGTCACATGTATGTGAAAAGTATTGTTTCTTTCACACTATACAGGCAAAGCAAGTGGCATCTTACCAATAAGCTTCCAATAAAACTGATTTTATATTAATATCTTTCATGAACTTTGTGTTTATCAAGGTGAGGGATATTTTTTGGTTGGGAAAGAAACATTTTAGAGTTCAATGTTGGGGTAATTGGGCCAGTGTCAAACTCACCTGGCCTGGCTGGAATGTGGTCCAGCTGAGTTAAACACCAAGGACAGAATTTTACATTACACAGGTTAACCAGCCATCCTAGAATAAATGCTGTTGGTGCAACCATCCAAGCTCTTTGAGGACATTTAATGCACAAAGGGACAAATCAGCTTGAGGTGTAACTTCCGCTTCCAGAATTTTCCCATCCCGCCCGCCATTGGAATCGTAGCGGGTGAGACACGAACCATGCAAAAGTTCATTGACTTCGGGCGGGAATTTTCGGCCTTGGGGCAAGCACAGCCAAAGCCTGCCTCCTATAGCCGACAGCTCTCTGGTCCCAGGAGCGCCACCAAGAGCAGTGGTCACTGCAGGGACTGCATCCCATCCCAAAGGCGATCATCACTGGAGCTGGATGGGAAGTAAGTGGGGTGTGGGGTGGAGAGGTGGGTTTTCAGAGCTAGGGTAGCAGGCTCTGGTGAGGAGGTGGTGGATGTAGGAGGGTGTCCAGGGTGAACAGACTAGTAGAGGGAGAGAAATCCTGGGGGGTTAAGACCTTAGGGGATCCTCCAATGGACCCACTGGGGCCCACCTCCAGCCTGAGCAGTGTAAAGTGCCAGATTTCACATTTGGCACTGGCCTCCATCCAACATGGATAAATAGTAGCGAGGCAGGGGAAGGCAGATCATAATCGGCACCCATGACATTACACACAAATTTAAGCTCTACACTCATCTGTTTCATCGTGTGATTGGGATGTATGCAGAGGTATTGGAGATTGTCTGTACTCCCAAAGTATGCAGTTTGAATCTGTAGCTTCCGAAAACCATTACTCTTTATTTACAGCAAATGCTTACACATTTAGATCTCTACATAAGGATGGATCTGTGCCTCCTTCCAAACGTGGCTTCATTTTCAGTCATGTGATCTGACATTCTTATTACACCAATATCACATACATTTCTGATGTCACCAGTTTACTCCACATCTCCCTTCAAGTCTTTATCCCTATCATATTGACATTCTCCTACATCTCCACCAACGTCTCAAGCTTCACAAGATTATTATCTGAGGTGCCTAAAACAATCTGCCTGATCTTATTCTGATCTGTTTTTGAGGCTGAGGATATTCCACCCCCTCTCTTCTGCTGGTGCGATTGTTCTTCTCCTGAGGGGCTGTAGATCTTGCAGTAAATCTTTCTTTCTCTTCATCAGGATCTGAATAGTAAGCTCAAGTTCCTCTTGGCTTTCTCTCCAAGGCTATTCAGGTGCTGAAGTTTCTCCTTATGATACCCTGGTCTGGGTCAATCCTGTACGATCTTGGTTTCAATTGTACCTTCCTTCTCTGAGTCTCTCCGGAGTTTTCAGCACTGGTAACTAATGTGCTCTATCCCTGTGTTAAAGTATTGAGTCTAGTTGCTTCCTTCTTCTACCACACTGTACATTTCATCCTTTTTGTTCTCCAGATTGCATCTGACATAGAGAGGTTCAAGGATTCCTCACTCTTTATATTTCAGCTTTGGCATGAGTTACTCTTTCACCTTTAAAGTTGTCCCACCAGGACCTTGTAATTTATAGATGAGAATTGCAATGTAATTCGTTTTGACTTCATCTGATGAAACAAAAGCCCTGCTCCTGTGTCCTGTCTAAGCTCTGTGGGGTATCACTTTGCGTTTAATATGCCAATACCTGTTTTCAGTATCAGTTAACCTCTCCCAGGAATGTTAAATCCTTTGCTTGTGGTTCTTCCACTTCTTGTATGTCGCTCTGTTGTAAAATTTTCTCTTTTTTCAGGCATGTAGGCATTTTCGAACAACAAACAGTTTTGATGTGAGCTATCTTTCCACATAGCACACTGCCCACCCTGCTGCATGTTCTTCTCACTTGTGTAGCTTGTAGTCACCACACACAAACATTTCATAATGGCAATTGGCACACTCGTGCCCATTTTGGCGGGTTAGGGCTTTGGTGTGCTTTTTCTTTGATGGCTTAAAAACGGAATGGTCTTGCTTGATCTTCTCTACGGGACCTTTCTTCCTAATGAACTAACATCCAGTTCTGTAGAAGAATCTCAAAACATTAACTCCACAGATGCCGCCAGACCTGTTGAATTGATACCGCATTTTTTTGTTTTCATTTTATATTAGCCCGATTCTGTTCCTGAGTTCTGTTTGTGTGACAATCTGCACTACTTTCGCTAATGTTAAATCCTCTCCTGGCTATAAGAGATCTGACAATGCTTTGTCTAGGAGCCTGCCTACAGTTCTGTACAATTCCTTTAAAAGTCCATCATCACAGTTCCCTGCTAGCCTATAAGAGATTTTTGGTGCACAAATCCTTGCTTTCGCCTGGTCTCTGCTTTCGTTTATTATAATTAGCCCTTTATTATTAAATTCTATGGGGCACTTAAAAAAGAATCAAAAGCTTGCAGGACTTCTTCATAGGAAGTTAAAGACTCACTAACCCCTTGCTTTGCTATCATTTAATCAGCGATAGATACAACCGCATAAAATATTGTACTGACCTGGTCTTTTTGATCTTTTTTGTGTAATCCTGAAGTGGTTCTGTAACTTTTTCTCCAGTTGTCCCAGTTCTCGACCTGCAGTGAGCCTTCTGCACTTTAAAATTGTTCTGAGAATGGTAGTGAGGATTCCATGCTTCTGCCGAGCCCTGGAATTATTCCTGCTTCTATGCTGCTGCTTGTTGCTTTGGGCTTGTGCTCACTGCTGCCCAGTCTCCAAGTTTACGTCTCAGCTTGTTTCTGCTTCTCCCACGGTATTCGGACTTCTTGGAGCCTTAATATTTTTTGTCTTTCCTTCGAGGGTCTCTCTTCTTGTCACCCCTGTATCTTCTTTTAAAGGTCCGCTGGGTCTTTTACCTACTGCCACAATACATTGTTGTGTGGTTGGGGATTGACTTTTCTCTCAAAGTATGATGGACAAGTCTGTAGATTCTTGAAACAATTACACTTTATTTACAGCAAGTATTTACATATTTAGACCTCCACACGAGCTTCTCCTCCTTCCAAAACTTACTGCTCAGTCATGTAATCTGACACCATTATAACATCAGCACCTTGTATGCTTCTGATGTTAACCCTTTACTCTAGGCCAGCTGCCTGTCAAGCCACACCCAGAAAAGGTAAAAAGATGCCCCATGTCTCATTTTCATCTGCAAACTGAGTGTCCCATCCGATCCCTGCAGGAATTGATACCTGACCCCCGAGGTGGGAGTAAGGGCTGGTGATGGGCTGTGTGCCAGTGAAGTAGGCAAGTGCATTGTAGCAGGGAAGAGGTTTGGAAACAATTACCATCAAAGGAGGGGGAGCCCAGGGCAAGAGCGGTTTAAGCTTCCTTTGTCGGGTTCGGATGACCACTCCTTCTTGCAAGTATAAAAATCTTATCTTCTCAGCATCTTTATGGACCCACTCTTGTCTGCTACCACTGACAGGCTAGGCATTCAGCCCATTGAATCTGCACTGACTCTCTCAAAGAGTATCTTACCCAGGCCCACCATCTCGTCCTATCCCCATAACCCCACACATTTACCATGGCTAATCCACCGAAGCTACACATCTTGGGACATCAAAGGGCAATTTAGCATATCCAATCCACCTAACCTGCACATCTTTGGACTGTGGGAGGAAACCAGCGAATCTGGAGGAAACCCACGCAGACACCGGGAAAATGTGCAAACTCCACATGGACAGTCACCCATGGCTGGAATTGAACCTGAGTCCCGAGTGCTATGAGGCAGCAGTGCTAACCCACCGTGCCACCATGCCACCCCAAGTTTGGGGTTATAACATGACTCTGACACACAGCAAGCAAGCATGCATACAGCAAAAGATGAAGCTACCTCTTTTTAAACCCATTATATGACCTGTTCCCATTCAGCAATTTTCTTTGTTCTTTGGGTAGGGGGTTTTAGTTAAGTCGGGCAGCATGGTTGGTGCAGGCTTGGAGGGCCGAAGGGCCTGTTCCTGTGCTGTAATTTTCTTTGTTCTTTGTGAATGTAAATCAACCACCAGGGACCATTTTCACTAGTCTCACAACAAATTCAAAACTGTAATATTCTTTCAGTTTAGTACCGCTTGCCGGTCCAGCCACACACCCATCCCGACTGCAATCAACAGAAAATCATTGCTGCTGAGTTTGCACAAAATGAGCAGTGTTTGAAATGGAAAAGCACTGAAGGTCTGCTAGCTCCCAAAGGGTTAATTGGAAATGGAACATCTGATCCGAGCTTCAAACGTTAAGCAGGGAAGTCATTAGTCTATGAACAAATCCAGGTGAACTGTTCAGGTCAGCAGCTCATGACTTGGTTACAGAACGGGTCCCAGTTGAGATAAAATTCACTGCAATGTCATACGCCTTGTGGCATAGCTGAAATCCAGAAGAAACTTAACAGCTTTGCCCGTGTCATAATTAGGTCACTAGGGGCACAAGCCTTTGAAATGTTGGAGGCAGCAGCTACAGTCAAGGCAAAGGCACTGGCACATTGAGCATGACATGAATTTGCAACAAATCCAATTTTCCCCCCCCACCACACCCCGTCCTTTCAGATTTCACTAATAAGCAAACTACATCAATTCTCCAAGTGCCGAGATTTCCCTTCCCTTCCGTTCGCTGCTCAAATGCGAACTAGTACCTCAGAAGCACACGAGAATAAACAGTTAAGGACAAACATTTTAACCTTCTCCTGGCAGCACTTTGATTACCTCATCAACACTAGACTGTGTACATCAAGATGAAATATGGCCATGTTGAAGCGATTAAAAATAAAAGTCTTCGCTGTTCGGAGCAAGCGCCATCCATGTTGGCACCTGTGATGTGATAATGTACTTGCTATGTATATTCTTCCAGTGCATTAACCATGAGACATCTGCTTGGCCTAAACCATTAAAATGAAATGTGAAACCTTCCCCTAGGATAACAATACTGAACTCAATTTATCATTTAAACCTCTTAACCCCATACTTGCAAATATGTTTGCATAAGGAGGAGATTAGCATTGCATTCAATGCGAGTCCTCCTCCTCCTCACATTTTCCTTGTACTTTGTTGAGATGCAGTGTCTTTTTTTAATTTCCTTTGGGGCTGCATTTCAGCATCAGCCCAGCATCCCCCCTGCATTCATAATACAAATGCCACTGGTTGGCGTTAACTGCTAAAATAGGATTATTGATGGCTGTTGGTATTTATGTGACAAATCACATGAATGTATTTTGCAAACTCCCTCATCCTGCGCATCAAAAGAAGCAGAGGTCACGTAGCCTGGGCGATTACCAGCCTACCCGTTTGTATTGATTAATTCAGGCTCCATTCTCACCAAGTCGCACCAGCTGGAACACCCCAAACCATCCGGACACACTGCATTTCACAGCAGGGCTGCTGGCAAAAACAATCCATAAACCCAGAAGAAAATTCACACAACAGAAGAGCACAAATTATCATGGGAATGTTTCTAAAAGAAAAAGCTTCAAAGGTAACACTTCTTTAAACGTACCAGGTGGGATTTTATGACCGCACTCAAGCAAGACCGGAAATTCCCATCCGAGGTCAACGGACCTTCCCATTGTCCACCCCTCGCCCGCTCCGATTCCGTGGCAGGTGGGGCGGTGGAATTCCAACAGCATCTTTTTTCCCCACCCTTGCTGTCCTGAAGGTACAGGGTAATTGTCTGCGCAAGTATTAACCATAGTTCAGTATCTCATTGTTGCAGCTATTATCCTTGAGAGAAAGTGGGCAGGATTTTACTGCCTTGCTCGTCCTGAAACTGTAAAATCCCACCCGAGGTCAACTGACCTTTCCACTGTCCGCCCCTTGCCCGCTCCAATTGACGGGATGGTAAAATTCCAGCCAGTGTGTCAGTACTTGTCTTGTCGTCACCCAACCACCATGTAAGCACAGCACCAGCATTGGATGTTGAGCAATGATCTTGGGAGAGAGAAACCTGCTGATCCTACCCTCCCTAACCCAGGGGCACTGAGCCGTAATTACATTGCCCCAGCTGAGATTAACTAATTCAGCGCAGACCAGGGAATCAAACCAGGTCTGGAAATAAAAATAGAAAATGCTGGAGAAACTCAGCAACAGTGGAGAAAGAATAGAGCCAACGTTTCGAGTCAGGATGACCCATGGTCAGAGCTGATTTTGAATCTGCAGTATTTTGCCTCTATCTCAGGTCTGGAAGTACCTCAGCGACTTTCTTGCTGATCCATATTTATATTTTGTGAATAATAGAATCATAGAATGGTTACAGCAGAGGGTGAAGCCATTTGACCTATCCAGTTAGTGCCGACTCTCTGTAAGATTAACTCAGCTAGTCCACCCCAATCACCTCACCCCGTCACCTTTTCCCCATACAAGTTTGGGAAAGAAATGACCTAAAAGTTGTGTTCTGCTCAAACAAAACTTGACTGACAAAAGCTGAGAGTTTTTTTTACACTGGATAATAAGTGGAATATGACCCCTGGTCTGCTGCTCAAAGGTTGGGGAAATTGATACGGAGCTAAATGGGTTAAATTGTGAGAGTTGCACAGGCTTGTAATCCTTTGGCACAGAGGATTAAGGGACAATATAATTGAGGTATTTAAGATAATGAGAGGAGTTGATGGGGTGGATAGATTCTTCTGGTGGAAAGTCAAGAACATCGTATCGCAAAGTTAGAGCTAGAACATTAAGAGTGGTCCAAAGAACTTCTTCACACAAAGAGTCTTGGAAATCTGGACAAAAACTGTTGAGGATAAATCAAATAAAAATTCCAATTTTGAGGTGAATGGATTCTTGTTAGGCAAAGGTGTTAAGGACTATAGAACCAAGGCAGATAGAAAATTAAGATACAGATCAGCCATGGTCTAATTAAATGACAGACTAGGTTTGAGGGGCTGAATGGTCTCAGCCTTTTCCGACATTACTAGGCATTGACTTTGTTGCGTCTCACTAAAACATAATTCTCCCTTTGCAGGTTGTCAGCCACAGTCACAAGTGAAAGCTCATTTAATACATTTTAATTAGTACGTTAGCAGAAACGTGCTTCAGATTACTGTTACAAATAGGCCACAGCTCCCCTGACACCCCGTTTGATAGAGTCTTTGGGACCTTCTGTGCATCGTCACCAAATTCCCACATAATTTCAAATCTCCTCCAACAATTAACTAACTAAATTGTGCTAAAAGAAAACGTCTTTTAACTCTTCGTGGAATTACACATTACAAATCACACTCCCAGTGGTGGGAATGTAATCCCATCTTGGGGACAGGATCCAAAAGTATGAGTATTCTTGAAACCAAAAGCAGAAATAACAGCACAATCTTAAATCCACACAGGCAATGTTTAATTGATTGTCAGGAGACATGGATGAAGGATTGGTTTGCTCCTTTCCCACCCCCATAAACCCGGAGGCAACATTAAATCACAGCGAGCTACTGGTGCTCCAACCCAACTTTGGCTCCTCCCTCTAACCCCATGAACTGAGGAAGTAGTTAGTGACAACAGAGAAAATATGCCTATAGCTAAGCTAGACAGTGGAACCTCGAGACAGCAGGAACTTTGTTCATCTGTAGCTAAGTGCCGTCATTCTTCTAAAAGAACCAACTTACTCAAAATCTAAACTGGCGGGGGAGTCAGGTATTTCCAGGTAAATACAGAAAAATGCATGTTGTGTGAGACAACAGTTTGCATTCAATTTTAATAGTTACTAATAATGTTATTTGAATCGAAGATAGCTGAGATTAAAACTAAAAAAATTACCCAAAACATTAAAAGGATATGCTTCTTACTTGAGCTAGCACTATAGGATTCAATAGAAACTTTACAAAACACTAATTTTACAGCTATTCAGTCAGTGACCTTCCTTGCCTGTTGCCAGGCAACCCCATTTAAGCAACTGATGTATAGCAGAGAATTTTTTTTATTGTGTTTCTGAATTG
The DNA here is from genome assembly GCF_964213995.1 of Mustelus asterias. Classification (NCBI taxonomy): domain Eukaryota; kingdom Metazoa; phylum Chordata; class Chondrichthyes; order Carcharhiniformes; family Triakidae; genus Mustelus; species Mustelus asterias. The sequence continues at coordinate 117,037,647 of NC_135803.1, read as the reverse complement.
ATAATTACAACATCTACGTAGCTTGTACACTGACCTATTTTGTTGTGTGACTCCTTTGGAGCCTGAAGATCTGCAGAGCAATTCTCCTTTGTCCATAAGAACTTGTTACCTAGCCACCTTCAAACCCAACATCACTCAGGCTGAGATGATGAAAGGCTGACACACAGGCATCTTTAACAGTGTCCGCTCATCTTCCGCTGCTGCCATGGCAACGCTAGTAGCATGTCCCGCAGTTGCTGTATTAATTGAAGAATTCAAATCTACTTCGTACGAAGGACAGTGTATGAAGCTACAATATAACTTACACCCTGCAAATTTCAAAATTCTCCTAAAAGCCGCACAGGGTGTGAAAACTAACAGGCAATCAGAGCAGAATTGGACCATCAGAATATAGGAACATTTCGTGAACTTGATAATGTGTTGTGATACGAGACTGGTGTATTCACATAGATAGACCTATTTGTCTCCATCCTCTTTCATCTCCTAGTCAATTAGATCAAATTTTTTTTCTCTCCTTTCTGTCTTCTTATCAGATCTTATGAGATCCGGTCTTCTGCAAATTATTTCAGTTGCTTCCTGAGCAAACCGTCATGTCCTCCGTTTCTCATCAATCAACATGACATTATCGCAGTTTAGCACCGTGAATTATTTAAGTCACAAATTGTATGCAAATCTAACAGGTAACTCGTACAGCTGACTGGCTCTGAATCATAGTCTGATTCAAACAGGAGTCTTGTTTTAAAAGATAAGCTTTCAGGGGGCATCTCAAGCGTGACAGCTGATGATGGGAAAATCTTTTATCTGCAGCCATTCTTTAATTTTTCCAGTTTGCTTTGACACGTACAGTAAAACAACATTGATAGCTAAATGCAATGTCAAGGCTAGTGTGCACATTCTAATTTGGAGGAGGACTACAGAATCTCCCTCCTTTTTTTTTGCTGAAGAATGCAGTAAGTTCAGGCAGTGGACCATGTCTACAGACAATGGAAATCAGTAATCCTCTTCCAAGGGAAGATTTTACTTCATGTCAAATGTAAATCAATCCCCCCAAGCAAGAAGCAACACTGTAATAGACCTGATCTGCATCCTCATACAAGAAACACTACAAATCTCTTCAGGAAGCAAGTTGAGACTGTTCACTGACGTGCTTTTGTTTCTCGCTATTTCTTTCAATCTATTCCTTCCAATTTTTTTTTCCCTTCCTCTTCTGAAGTCACTGATTCTTAAACAGGTACATTTCCATGTATTCGCTTCCATAGGAAAAAAAAGGTTACCAACAGGTCACCATGTTGTCCATTGTACATCATTGCTGAAATGTGTTGTCAAGTTTAGACAGTGCTGCAAAATATTCACTTAAAAATTGCTTTATGTTAGCATTTCTGCAAGTGTGCTACCCACTATATTGTGAAGAAAATATAGTGGGTAGTGGTTACACCAGAGGTCTACACCTGGAACATGCATAAGGCTCTTTACTTGTGTAAAAAGCAGGCCTCATGTAGGCCCCATTTACAATCTGGGGAATTGCGTTTAGGGAAATGTTGTCCTATTTATCTTACCCAAAATGCAATTCTTCATGTGAGCAAGTAGACATCAGCATCAGCAGCTTGTTTAACCATAGAGGATATCACAACTGAACTCAGGCTTATCCTCACCTGACATCATATTTGCACGTACTGAGTGAACAGGAATCTTGGCCAACTTTCCCTTTGCTCACTTGTAGCTCCGAGACCATTGAAGAGCCGTTGTTTCTGTACATTTCAGGTCATGTACCTTAGCACAGATCAGAAGTAAACCTGAGACCTATACAGTTCAGTGCCAATTCGGGCAGAAACTTCACCATCTGAGTCAAAGGGGAAAAACTGTCTTGCGCTCGTTAAACATGAAGTGAAAAAGGAAAGAGAAAACTGGAGTTCAATAACAGATTGGATAGCTTTTAGATACACTGCCTTTGTGATGAGGGCAGCACAGGTCATCGACTCTTTTCTCACAGTCGCTTCCATTCTGCCTCAATAAAAGAGGTCTCACAGTATCACACACACCTGCATGTTTTACAGATAGATACAAACTCTCCTCAAATCTTCTATTTCACAAAAGTAACTGGTCTTGGTGTCAGAGCTGCAGATCCATACTGGACATCCCCAGGCATCTTTATGGCATTGAGAGTAGGTTTTAGGCTGTTGTATTGCAGGTTGGTCCTGGGAGAAGGATCATGAGTGGTGGGAATGCAGAGGTGGGGGTGTTGCACAAAGGGGAAAACAATCGCAAAAGTCTCAAGAAGGAGTCAGTAATGTTCTTTCGCACCTTTGCAGCATCCATCTTCACCTTCAAGTAAGAGTTATTCAAAAAAGTTAGCTTTTTAGTTGCAGGTTCCAGCCATCCCTTTAAATACCACTGGTTAGGCCACGCGTAGATCATGCTTCCCTGAACACATGTGGCTCAGGGCCAGTATTACAAACAAAGCCTCAAACAGGCACATGCAGTGGCCTAATGTCTATTTCAAGGGCAGGCCCTAACACCCCTTTTTTTTGCCTTTAGCAACATGGTAGATCGCACATTTCCAGCCATGCCACCCTAAGTCACAAAGCAATTTCTAGATCAATGTGTTGCACTAGCTGAGTAGCACATTCCAGCAATGGCGTTGAATGGGCAACATCCTCGGAATGTGAGAAACTTCTCTTTTCTATGGAAGTGAGTGAAAATACAAGTTAAATATTTGGACTTAAAATGGGTTTACATAACTCAGAAACCTCATAGCATCAGCATAAAAGTAATTTCACCAATTCCATACTCACAAGTAGGAGCCCCATCAAATCCGAACAAAAATATTGGAGCCCTATTTACGACGAATGATACCTTGCAGCCTGACTCTGCAGTAAGTGTGGGTGAATTTAGCTCATCACATATACATATGTAGCAGATTATATTTTCCTGTTACAATCGCAATAAATCTAATGTCAATCTAACATCAACTGCAAAAAAGCATCAAAAACAAAACACCGTAATAGTAACAAACTCAAGTACGCTTCAACGTAACCATGTATAGACTAGCTGGTGTATAAATATTACAAAGGATATAAAACATCTGGCAGAGATACAGGGCAGTAATTCAATGGTGGGGTTATGATGATGTTAAAAATAGTGAGAGGGAAGCTCTTATGATTTATGATTTCATCAAAATCCTTCATTTCTATTAGTGCCTGTCTCTCCTTGCCAGCTATCCATCCCATTTGTATTTACCAGCATCACAGGTTATAGAAGAATACAGAAAGGACTGGTTGTCTTTACAGTATAAGTGAATTCCATACAGGCAAATTCCATTTTCCTTACCACACTTCTCACTCACTATTGCTGAAAAGAGAAATGTTGCCAAAGTTTTTTATCTTGCACTTATCAGGACACATATAACACCAAATTTCAAAAATTCATTACAATTTATACTACAGGAGAAAAGGATAGCGATTGGCTGACAAGTCGACTCCAATTAGCTGAGGCATTGTTATGGGAAAACAAAAGGTGGAGAATTGGTTCCCCAAGCTCCCAGGTAATTCACAAGGCTTGAACATATTCTTTTTTTTTTGGCAGAGAATGGGTCCCTCTATACGAATGTCTGTCACTTCTAGCTAGCGTAAATGAATGACATTATGCAATTGATTGATTATCTTAAATTGATTGTTCGTGTAGCATTCAGCTACAATCTTGCTGGATTGTTCAGCAAGTGTTCTCCAATCACGGAATCATATATAACGATAGACTTGTTTTTCTGGATTTTGCAAGCATGGATTGGTTGAGTACAGTCTGTACTCTGCCTATTATGAATAAACATAGGGACACACCTATGAGAACGGCACAGTGGTTAGCACTGCTGCCTCACAGCGCCAGGGACCTGGGTTCAATTCTGGCCTTGGGTGATTATATGGAGTTTGCACATTCTCCCTGTGTCTGCCTGTGTTTCCTTCTGGTGCTCCAGTATCCTCCCACAGTCCCAAGATATGCAGGTTAGGTGGATTGGCCATGCTAAATTGCCCCTTAGTGTCCCAAGATGTAAAGGTTAATGGGATTAGCAGGGTAAATGTGTGGGGTTACAGAGGTGGGGGAGGGGGTGGGCATGTGTAAGATGCTCTGTCAGAAAGTCAGTGCAGACTCGATGAGCTGAATGGCCTCCTTCTGCACTGTAGGGATCCTATGATCTACACTGTTTAATTCAACCAGCTAACTACTGAGACACATGACCTACATACTTGGCACAACACTAGCACTGAAATTTATATATAAAGTTGCTCAGTTGTGTGGTCGGCATCCTCGTTGCATTCTCCATGGCAACACCTCAGTCAATCACAATTCACTTGACAACTAATCAGCACCGTTTTCCCCTGCAGAACAAACTGTTGTGATTGTTTGAAATTTGGTATTCTTGTGTTTGTCCTGTTGAGTGCAAGATGAAAAACATCAGAAACATGTCTCTATTTTCAGCAATATTCAACTCTGTTCTAGCAAGCAAGTGTTTCTCACTTATTATGTTCAATTGAAAAAGACAGGGTTGAGAGAGACTAGAATTTACATTTATCTCTGATTGTTCTTTGCCATGTTGTCCATACATTTTAATCTGGCTGTCAACTCACCAACAATTCAGGCACCTTATCTGTGGGAATTAACGTGGTAAGATATAACGTTCTATGAGGTATATCTCACATTCTCATATTAAGAAAGAAACAAAGAATTGCATTTCTATGGTGCTTCGAATAATTTAAGGACACTTTACAACCAACTTGTGTCGTCTGTGAAATGTAGCAGTCCATTTGAGCACCGCAGTCTCCCACAAACAGCAATGAAATAAATGACCAGATCATTTGTTCCAGATGTTGCTGGAGGGCCAGAACACCAGGAAAAATTCACCTTTCTGATTAGTGCTTTGGGATCTCTTCTGTTCACCTGAGAGAACAGACAGTTATGTGTCTCTGTTCAACTTCTCATCCGAAAGTTGGTACCTCTGACAGTACTGATCTTTAGTTTCAATAAAATAGAATAGAACTAAGTGGACACATCTATGCTGGTGAACCGACTTTCTATCAGATCAGCAGTTCATTTCTGATGTGGCAGGTCAATGATAGTGAGATGCAATTAACCTCTTCACAAAGCACCAAGAGTGCTGGAGTCAGATAGAGTGATAGAGAGAAGACAGAGACACAGGGAGACAGCAATGCGGATCCAACGTATGATGAGGCAGACACAAATGAGAATCGCAGAGAATGAGACAGAAGAGTATGAGTCACACAACAACAAGAAAAATCAGAGTGAAACATACAGGCAGGCTGAGACGGAGAAACAAAGAACAAGATTATAAACGGGTGGGTCATTTCCTTCAGTATTGTCATGGACTGGGGAGAGACGATAGAATCCTTTTTCAACCTCTCAATGGACCACAGCCAGGTGTTTTTTTAAAGGCAAAGAGTGTTTCAACCCGTTGACTGCTGTGACTTTCGAAACAAAATCAGACAAAAGACAGGTTTTTTCGTGAGCTTAAAAGAAGAATAAGGGCGAGGTTCTCCGGCCTCCTAGCCGTGTGTTTCCCACTGGCGGAAGGTGACGCATTGTTTGCCAGTGGTGGAGTTCTCTGATCCCGCCAGTGTCAATGGGAATTCCCACTGACGTCACCCCACGCCGGCGGGAAACCCACAAGCGGGGGTTCACTGCTGTTGGGAACAGAGAATCCTTTCGGTGTGAACAGCTGGAGAATTCCAGCCTAAATATTTATTCCTCAAATGTATTTTCAACAGCATTGACTCACAAGCACGCACAGACAGCCATACACACTCACATCCTTCTCTTCACCGCTAACTGCAACACTGTATTCTGCGCCCTCTCCTTTTCTTCTCCCCTATGTACTCTATGAACAGTAAGTTTTTCTCTATATAGCGCAAGAAACAATACTTTTCACTGTCTCCCAATACATTTCACAATAATAAATCAAATCATTTCAAATCACAAAAAAGATAATCACATGAGAGGTAGCATGGACTTAGGTTTTTGTTTAAGTCCAAATATTCACTGTTATACTTGAGATTTTTGAGACAAGAGCACACAGTGGTGCAGATCTGATGATTCCTCTGTGGTTCCCTAAAGAAATTGAGTGGGATTATACGGCCTCGCTCAGACGAGACCGGAAATCCCAGCCCGAGATCAACGGAGATTTCCGTTGTCAAACGCTCGTCCGCATCGATTCCGTGGAGGGCGAGGTGGTAGAGTTCCGACCATTGAATCTTTAGTGACATATTTGTAATGGCTTACTACTTGCCTTGCCTAGTATCAGGTTTCTGCCTTTGTTCTGACTGTGGTGCAATCCAGCCCTGGTAGCGAAGTGTCTGAGTGCAGTTTGCATGTTCTCCCCGTGTCTGCGTGGGTTTCCTCTGGGTGTTTCAGTTTCGTCCCACACTCCAAAGATGGGTAGATTAGGTTGATTGGCCATGATAAATTGTCCCTTTGTCAGAGGGTTTGGCAGGGTAAATGCATGGGGTTATGGGGATAGGGCCAGGGTGGGATTGTGGTCAGTGCAGGCTCGATGGGCGAAATGGCCTCCTTCTGCACTGTAGGGATTCTATGATTCTACGATATTTCCATAAAGATCACTGTAATGTGGCTTCCTACAATAACAACTTACATTTATAAAACACCTTTAATATACAAAACTGTTTCAAGGCACTTCATGGGAGCATTACTACTAAAATATGACACCAAGCCACATTGAGAGATATCAGGTCAGATGACCATATGCTTGGTTACAGAGGTAGATTTTAGGGAGTATCAAAAAGAAGGAAAGTGATGGAGTGAGGTGGAGAGCTATTAAGATGGTATTCCAGAAGTTGGGGCTTAGGCAGCTGAAAGTGCAGCCACCAATGGTGGAGTGTTTAAAATCAAGGATGCACGATATGTCAGAATCAGAAGAGCGCCAATACCTTGGAAGGCTGTGGAGCTGGAGAATATTACAGAGATTGGGGTAACCAAGTTCGTAGAAAGATTTGAAAACAAGATCATAATTTTAAAATCAATACTTTGCTTGATCAGGTGCCAATAAAAGTCAGCAAGACAGAGCTGGGAGGGGGATTTGACTTAGTGGACGTTAAGACATGGGCAGCAGGGCTTTGGACGACCTCAAGATTATGAAGGGTAAAATGTGAGAGCCCAGACAGGATCGCATTGGAATAATCAAGTCTATAAGGAACAAAAGCATGAATAAGGGCTAGCAGCAGATGATTTGGGATGGGGTAAAGTCGGGCCACATAATGGAGGTGGAAATAGGCAGTGTTGTATATTTTATTCCTCGGAGCTATGCAGAGATGTCACTAGTTTCTATGTATATAATAGGTTTTATTTACAATGCTTTCAAATGTCTGCTTCATACTTCAGCGCTGGCTTCCAGCTCTTTCTGCAGTTTGTTTCCTTTTTCCTGAATCACACCCAGGCTTAACTAATCGAGCACTGTGAGCATTAATAGCAAACAGACTCAGATAATCAAAACCCAAAATTATTGAACACTGCAGGCGGTCTTAGTGGCGGTGTGAAAATAAGGTTGGCAGTTCATCTTGGGGTCAAAAGTGACACCAAGGTTGTGAACAGACTGGCTTAATCTCAGACTGTTGCCAGGGAGAGGGATGGAGTCAATGGCGAGGAGACAGGAGGGCTTAAGAAGAGAATTCTAGAGCTTAAGACCCAGTGGTTGAAGGTATGGCATCAATCATGGGATGTAGCAGGTGAGGGAAGCACAAGAGGCTAGGGTTGGAAGAACACAGAGTTCCTGAGGATAATAGGGCTGGAGGAGGTCATGGACTTGGGGGAAAGTGAGAGCATGGAGGAATTTGAACACAAGGATTGTGATTTAAAATTAAAGCATGAGTGGACTAGGAGTCAAAGCAGCCAGCAAGCCCAGAGCTGATGAATGTTAATGGTGCAAATTAGGATAGAAGCATCAAAATTTCAGATCAGATCATGTTTATGGACACCAAGTGGCCATGGCAGATATGTGCTAAGACTTTTAATTATATAGATATATTGTTGTTGATTCTTCAACTTATGTTCCCCCTGGACCCAGCATATTGGTTTAAAAATAAATAGGCCATAATACACAAAAATTCTGAATGTTATGAGAAATCACAGACAAACTAAAAACATATACTTTTTCCATTATTTATTTTCAATTTCTCTCTCCTTTTGAATTGGTGCACTAATCACTCTTCAACAAATAAGTAGAGGTGAACTCAGGGGCATTCTCTGAAACCCATTTACTGTCAGAATGAAGTGAGTGAGGAATATTAATGCCTAAACTAGAAACAGTATCAGTGACACGAAAATACCAGTTAAACATGAAATAATTCACTAAAGCACCAATATAATTTATATGTCTGTGTTCACAAAAGTAATCCTGTGCTCGATATTTCAGCAAAGGCGATACAGGCTGGTTTGGAAGAGATATCCATTAGGCGGCTGTGCTTCGAGTGAAATGAACAGCAACTGCCAGTTTCTCTGCATTACACAGGGCTCATATGGAGCTCCTGCAAAGGTCACATTGCTGATGTGAAAGAAAAAGGAGAGAATTTCAGCCATTTACTCTGGAGATTGATAATGTATGACTGGACCTATGGAGAAATGAAACTCAGCGATTCAGCACTAATGTCATTCATAGCAAAAATGTTATAGTGGTATTCAGGACAGAGCTGTACTAAAAAGCACTTCAACTAATTGAACGTTCAACCTACCATACCAGGTGTATAGATACATACTTTAATCATGCAGAACACCAGCTGAAGTATGCATATCCTAGCTAACTTCGCTTTACATATACACAGATGTACACACACATAGTCCAAAGATGTGCAGGTTAGGTTGATTGGCCATGCTAAATTGTCACTTAGTGTCAGGGAGACTAGCAGGGTCAATACATGGGGCTACGGGGATAGGGGCTGGGTGGGATTGTGGTTGGTACAGACTCGATGGGCCAAATGGCCTCCTTCTGCACTGTAGGGATACTATGATTCTTTCCACATATACATATTTTCCCATTGTTTATACTTTAATTGCTAAAATAATTGGTTCAGGAATGAAATCCAAAATCTTCTTTACTTCAGAGTTGAAAGAATGAATATATAAAATTGATTTATGGTTGTAAGAAAACATCCTACAGATGCACCATAGAAAACATTCTTTCTCGATGTACCACAGCTTGGTATGGCTCCTGCTCTGACCAAGACTACAAGAAGTTACAAAGGGTCATGAATGAAGCCCAGTCCATCACACAAGCCAGTCTCCCATCCACTGACACTGTCTACACTTCCCACTACCTCAGAAAAGCAGCCAGCATTATCAAGGACCCCACACACCCCGGGCATACTCTCTTCCACCTTCTTCTGTCAGGAAAAAGATCCAAAAGTCTGAGGTCACGTACCAACTGACTCAAGAACAGCTTCTTCCCTGCTGCCATCAGACTTTTGAATGGACCCACCTTATATTCAGTTGATCTTTCTCTACATCCTAGCTATGACTCTAACACTACATCCTGCACTCTCTCCTTTCCTTCTCTATGTACGATATGCTTTGTCTGTATAGCGTGCAAGAAACAATACTTTTCACTAATACATGCGACAATAATAAATCAAATCAAATGAATATATTGTTTAGGCTATGTACTTTGTGGTGAACCACTGTAACTACATGTGTATGCCTGGACACACCCATGCTGCACCTGGCCCGAGACTCCTCCCTTTCCACCTGAGACTCCTCCCTTTCCACCAGAGCGAGGTATAAAGGTGATGGTTCCTCCTCCTCGCCTCAGTCTGGGCCAGGTCAGCTACAAGGGTGTGCTCCTGTTCTTTGCGAATAAAAGCCTGTTATTTCACTCACTCACTGGAGTCCTCGTATCGTGATTGATAGTGCATCATACTTCACATTCTTTTTGTGTACATGCTTGTTTTAGCGAGATCCACACATCAGCTCAAGGTTAGAACCTAGCTGGTATTCAAATCATTTCCACCATTAACTGAAACTGGAACTTCATCAGAATGTTCGCTGTCTTCAAAGATTAAAGCAAGGTTCAAGAACTCCTACTGTGACAAATCATCGATTTCCTGGTGACATCTTGGTCATCATCCTCTTCCACTTTTTCCCAAAAGAGCGAATTAAGATCTAGAATGTCATCTTGCAGTTGGTCACCTTCATCCTTGGTGCGCCTGTCTCCCGCTTCACCTAGCCTCATCGCGAAGAAAAATGGCTTCCTATGGTCGTAGCGATGGAGTTTTGTACATAAAGATACATTCACAGCATTCTCAGTCAACTTGAGTTTCTTGAACCGAGGCTCCTTTAACAGATTTCCCCTGCTATCTGGTAAATGCGGATTTCCTGGAACAACACACCACTTTAAAATGGTCTAACTTTCCAAACCCATGGCGTTGCCCAATTTGGGCAGGGAATTCTTCCCACCACAGAAGCGACATTGGAAAATGGCGGTTGGCACTTTATTGGAATGTTTCCTGAGCTGCTGCCTTGCTATACTTTCAGTTCTACAATCCACAAATTGAACAACTTCATTGGGCTGTTCTTGGGAAATTACCCTCATATCTCTGTCAAAAGCCCTTTCCACCTTTGCTGTTCAGCCTGTCTAGCCAGTTGTACACCTTTGTTCTAATTTAAATCTTCCTGAGATTTTAAGAAGTCAGAGTGATCCTCATCTAAAATGCCAATGACTAGTCTATTTCTGAGCAGGTCATCTTTTAGTCTTCCATACTCGCATTTTTCAGCCAGGCGGCATAATTTGTTGGTGCATAATTCAATCCCTTCACCCTGTTTTGAATGCACTGATTAAATTTTGCACACTCTATGATAATATTTTTACAAAGACTGAAATACGAGTCAATGGTTTTGATGACATCCTTGTAGGATGCTGTTTCTTTGTTCACCCACTGTCTGGGCAGCACATCTGTTATACTCCCAACATCTTATAATGAAATACTAATTTGATCTTTTTTCCCTTTACTCACAGGAGGGGTTGTGGTACAAGGTAAAAAGCCTTTGCCCATTTTGCCATTTCTCAGCCTGTCTAGGGCTCTCTATTGTTTGAAATTATTCTGGTAGGGGCAAAGCAGTAGCTATTTCTCACCCTGGTTCAAGTCTGCCTTTTCCCACACTGCTTGCCTTGCTGGTTGCTGGGCTGCCTTTGTTATTTAGTCGGAACCAGTGCGATTGCCAGGTTGGCTTCGAAATCCTTCACCCACAGAGTTGCACTGTTGCTGGATTTCACTTGAGGTTTTCCCCACTCTTTTTCCTCTGTGGGTGTCATCGACTGAGTGGTCACATGATGATATGATGACGTGGTTACTTAAGAGGTCATGTGACAGAAATGCGGGTGTTCTTCCCATAGCACAAGCAGAGTACAAACTGCTCAGCTCATGAATGTTGATTGTTATAAGTCCACGGTCACCAGTCTTTGGGAACCCAGCACTTCTACAAGTATAGAATCATAGAATCATACAGTGCATAGAATCATACAGAGGCCCTTCAGCCCATCGAGTCTGCACCAACACGCAAGAAACACCTGATCTCTCACCTAATTCCATTTACCAGCACTTGACATGTCACAACATTTAAGGCAATAGACCAAGTGTTCATCCAGGTACTTTTTAAAGGATGTGAGGCAAACTACCTCTACCACCCTCCCAGGCAGCGCATTCCAGACCAACACTACCCTCTGGGTAAAAAAGTTTTTCTTCACATCCCCCCGAAACCCCCTGCCTCTCACCTTGAACCTATGTCTCCTCGTGACTGACCCTTCAACTAAGGGGAACAGCTTTTCCTTGTCCTAGCCCCTCATAATCTTGTACACCTCGATCAGTTTGCCCCTCAGTCTTCTCTGTTCCAATGAAAACAACCCAAACAAACCCAACCTCTCTTCATAACTGAAATGTTCCATCCCAAGTGGATTTCACTTGAGGTTTTCCCCACTCTTTTTCCTCTGTGGGTGTCATAGACTGAGTGGTCACATGATGATATGATGACGTGGTTACTTAAGAGGTCATGTGACAGAAATGCGGGAGTTCTTCCCATAGCATCCTGGTGAATCTCCTCTGCATCCCCACCACTGCAATCACATCATTCCAATAATGTGGTGACACATTAGAGTGTCACCACAGTAGTCTAGCTGTGGCCTCACCAAAGTTCTATACAACTCCAACATGACTTCCCTGCTTTTGTAATCTATGCCTCAATTGATAAAGGCAAGTATCCCTTTTTCATCACCCTACTAACATGCCTTTCTGCCTTCAGAGATCTATGGACAAACACGCCAAGATCTCTGTTTCACAGAACTTCCCAGTGCCGTGCCATTCATTGAATGGTATAGTCACAGTTGCCACCATCTGTTATTGTGGGTTTATCTCAGGATTTATTGGCTTCTTACTCGAGAAGAAATCTTGCTGGAGGTAATGGTCCTATGTTCAAAAACATTTATTTACATGATAACTACTTTAAAAAGGTTAAATATGACCAAGACAAAGCTGGAGCTGCTCACTCAGATGCTTCACACTCATCTCCTCTCAGTAAATGTCAACACTGTGACTTAGCTCCTTAAGTACATGCTTAATTGTTAATATTAGAGTTCACTCTACATGACTTTATACTGCGCACTTTACAAACATCAGTTTAAATCTTTGCAACATGATGAGCAAGTGCACACTTCTGCCTGTGTTTTCCTATCAATAAATTATCCACCATTGTTCCAAATAGCCATCCAAACACAAAAATGTAATACTACTTTATCACTCAACTTACTGGTTACAATAATTAGGGTCTAATTTGCTGAGGTTTAACTCAACAGACACTAGTCTGCAGTATAACTATGGTCATAAAATACAGTTTATGCAAGTTCAAACCTTGTCATTATTTTGGGGTGGTAATTTGGCCTGTATACCCAGGACAAGAACTGTTCCAGTTATTGCTATGGTCAGGGTTGGGGATAGCATTAAATGAGAATTATCAAGTCAACTATATTAAATCATGATCTTCACGAGATTACAAGTACAAACATTAATGAGTATTCATCGGTATTTCTGTTCGAAGTTGAACTTTTAAAATGACCAACTTTCAAAATCATCTTGCTGATCTCCATTGATTAATATAGGGGGCTTTCATTGAAACAATAAGCATCAATGCCATAATCAGGACACTTGATTTGGAAGAGTTACCAAGTCTGACAGTATGATGGAGCCAAATTAATGCACATTAAAGTCGAACTGACAAGATCACTGAAGCATCCTCGATTAATGACTGTATCTTGGCTGATGTTAATTCCGCTCTCATTTTAACCCCTCATTAGTTCCCTCCTGAGCCACATACCAATCTTTGATGGAGAAAGGGCACCTGATCTGCCCCTCGGCCTCTGCCAGTGCCACTGTGCAACCACCCGTGCAAGGTGCAGCGCAGCGTGTCACACCTACCACCTCTCCCGGCAGCACCTCACCTTCATGTTGCCCCTGACAGTGCAGTCCAGATTGGAACTCACCATGTGGGCAATCGCAGGCATTAACCCAAGCCCCACCATGCCATGATACGGTGTGCAGGAACGCCAGCGCAGAACGTTTAAGCCCATAAATAAAACAAAAGAGGAAAAGGGATCTTAAAGTTAACATCTGCTCTCCATTCCTGTTTGCTTTTCTTTCAAAAGAGGTCCTGGCCTAAATAAAAGCACAAAATAGAATCCCATTGACATGAAAATAGATGTTAAAATGTCAACAATTCTATTAAAGATAGGATGACTGATATTCGAAGAAAGATGAGGAAGGAGATAAGATGTTCACAAATTCCCAATTGTGATTCTCAATCTGCCTCCATTGTTTTCTGTGGAGCACTCACAAATAGTCATTATATGCTATCAGAATATTAAATCAGTGTGACCCCTTTAGCGTGCCTACATAAAGCACCACTGGATGCTACAGGCAGGTTTATGCATATGATTTGTCGGTCTTATGAGGAAAGGTTGAGGGAGCTGGGGCTGTTCTCTCTGGAGCGGAGGAGATTGAGGGGAGACTTAATAGAGGTTTATAAAATGATGAAGGGGATAGATCGAGTGAACGTTCAAAGACTATTTCCTCGGGTGGATGGAGCTATTACGAGGGGGCATAACTATAGGGTTCATGGTGGGAGATATAGGAAGGATATCAGAGGTAGGTTCTTCACGCAGAGAGTGGTTGGGGTGTGGAATGGACTGCCTGCAGTGATAGTGGAGTCAGACACTTTAGGAACATTTAAGCGGTTATTGGATAGGCACATGGAGCACACCAGGATGGTAGGGAGTGGGATAGCTTGATCTTGGTTTCAGATGAAGGTCGGCACAACATCGTGGGCCGAAGGGCCTGTTCTGTGCTGTACTGTTCTATGTTCTATGTTCTATTTCCACGTATGATGAATCTTCCTTCATGTTCCAGCCAGCAGGGGAACAGTGACAGAGGTTCAGGCATTATTCCCAAAGAAAGAAAATGAATGAATTCAAGATCAGTTCATATATTCCTGACAAAGAGATCCAGGGAAGCCTGGTTGGAGGCCATATTAGGTCACCTGACCACACACCCTCAGCGCAATTCTTTAGAAAAGTAAAATATGGAAAAAGAATAAATATGGAGAGAAAAAGACACCCACGAGCTTCAAAAACCTTGCTGATCTTTTCCGAAGTGTCTTTAACAGCGAATGCAGTATGTGATCATATTTGCTTTATTGCAATGTATTTGTAATGTTATGGTGCCCTCTGCTGGATCTTTGATACATTACAAGTTCACTTGAACAACAACCTTTTTCACAGAGAACAATTCTAAATTTAGAAATCAGCAGTGAATTCAAAAGGGAATTTTTAAAGATTTTTTTAATAAAAAGGTCATCACTATAGTCAGACTTGAACAGGATTATTTTAAGTAGCCTCTTAAACCCTCACGTAGCGCATTACTTGGCACAATCGCAAGGAAGGCATCGGGGCATTAAACAGGAGAGAGGTTTAACCCCTTAACTGTTGAAATACATTCAACGGCAAACCGGTTAGTTATGACCATAATCAATTCACATTGACGCGTCTGAGTGAGCTTTTCTCACAAATAAATAACGGGCTAATTAGGTTTTTCACTTTTCCACTGAGCCATCTTAGAGATCTGATTTGACTGCATGATTTATATACTGTAAACCTTTTCAATCAAAAATAGAAGTAGATCATTCCAAATAAAGTATTTTGTAAAGGGCACATTTCATACATGTTCCTCACCAATATCCCCTCCCCGGTGTTCTGAACCATGTATAACGGTAATGAGGAAGCTTGTTGTGTTAGCTACTAGCTACTAAGAACAAACATAAGACAATCCCAAGTGCACCAAGAAGTAGCAGCATTTTCAGGTGACCCAGGGAGCCAACAGACCAGCAGTGCCTCCTTCATCCAAAGGGAGCATAGTACTTCTCCAGCAGAAAGCTGATCAACACTGGAGTTCAATTGCATCAGCATTCATTTACAGACGCAGAACAGAGTTATACAAATAGAGAAAGAAGCTTGGGCAGACAACTGTGAAAGGAGAACTTTCCAAATCAAAGCCGACCATAAAATGTTGTGCTGCCTCAGTTCAGGGAGAGGTTGTATCAGCTCTCTCCAAGCTCTAGATGATACTAATTGTAATTTCAAATACTAAATGTACGGGTCCCCAAAATTGAACAATATTCATCTCAGATGAACCATTATGTGGAAAATACTCATTTTCAGTTTTTAAGACCACTAGCTTAGTGCAAACTTTGCAGTGTAGTCTGTGCAGCATATGAGAATGATGTGGGTGTGTACAGCCAATAAAGTAGTTTTGCAGAGCAGCTACTGTCATGTAAGCAAAAATGGTAGCTCAGTTGCACACAACAAGACTCATTGTGATGATGGTAGTGCAATTGATATAGATTTTTTTTATATTTGAGGCGAATGTTTAAAATTGAAGCTTTATTCTATAGGCAGTCAGTATGTCTGGAGGAGAATGCAGCTCAGATGCTAGGATAGTGGGATAATTACTCATTTTAGCCATGTAGTGTTTACTTAGGATAGCGCCAATGGACTTTAGTTTATGAAAAGGAGGTTAGCTTGGGGGGGCGGGGGGATTGATTAAAGGAATGGAATGTGGGTTTAGGTAGGCAGGGTGATGTGATGATGTGGATAATGGGAGGAACTAGATCTGTCACAGAAAAACAGATTTTCAGTTCAGAATGGTTTGAAGACAGAGACTTCTTTGTGCAAGCGGCTCTGAAACTAATTGTCTCACTGAAAGCTTCGGGTCTGTCTACATTCATTATTGCAAGAATATTTATGGTTGCCGGCTGTATTTGAAGTGGCATTGAAGTCAGTAAGAGGAATGTTGCTTCTTTGGAACTGAAACAGTGATAAGTTAGAAATTAAAGTCATTTCCTTTTCGTTTTCAAATATTGTTCAACTGTTCATAATTAAGCTGCTTCATTTGTTAGAGTTATATTTAAACTGCGTTATTAGGTAAAGTTTGTTTTACTATAAAAAGATCCCTAATTTGGAAGTGGAATTACTCACTGAGCGAAACATCCCATCCTCAAATATATGCTAAAATAGAAAAATTGTTGGGGTCGGATCTGGAGTCCCAATGTAACTTGGGGTTCTGGTCCAGTACATCGTAAACAGCAAATTAAATCACTAAACTGTAATATTGGTGTTGGTTGAGGAACCATTTTTGGACAGATCACCTGGAGAATCTTTGCTCTTTTTAGATTGGGGTTGATGCATGTTGACTTGTACTAATAGTCAAGCTCTTGATTTATCATACGAACATACAAAATAGGAGCTGAAATAGGCCATTTGGCCCCTCAAGCCTGTTCCACCATTCAATAAGATCGTGGCTCATCTGTTTGCTTTTCAAATTCTACATTCCCATCTACCCCCGATAATCTTTGATTCCCTTGGCTAACAAGAATCTATCTACCTCCACCTCAGATATAATCAATGACCCTGCCTTGTGAGGCAGAGTACAAAACTTGCACAACTCTCAGGGAAAACAATTCTCCTCATCTCTGCCCTAAAAGGGCAACCACTAGTTTCCAAACAGTGATTCCTAGTGCTGGACTCATTCACAAGCAGATTACAGTCAGTGGGAACTCACACTCACCTTCATCTCTGCCCCCCACAATCTCACACCTCTCCCCATCCACGCTCACCCCACAGAATGCAAAGGCAGAAGCCACAAAATGATGATGAATGTGCACTCTTCAATACTTCAAACTTTTTCA
The DNA here is from genome assembly GCF_964213995.1 of Mustelus asterias. Lineage (NCBI taxonomy): Eukaryota > Metazoa > Chordata > Chondrichthyes > Carcharhiniformes > Triakidae > Mustelus > Mustelus asterias. The sequence continues at coordinate 117,020,355 of NC_135803.1, read as the reverse complement.
GGTAACATGACAAACTGTCTTTTTTCCCAACTTTGTCCTCTTGCCTCATTTTCGCTTTTCTACATTTCTAACTGTCAGGTTGATAGTGTCGCTTCATATTGCTAAAGAAGCTGATCTTGATTTTAACAAAGTATCTGAAAGAGCGGGCGTTTGCACAGTCAATTCCACATTTTATCAGCTTCAATTCAAGCTCTGCAAAAATTGGATTAATCTTTTGACTATTAAGCTGTGATTCTTGATTTCAAACAAGACTCGCTCTACTCTTCTCCTGCCCATTCCCCCCTCACAAATTCACAAACTATCCCTCCCCATGGACCCCCAACTCCATCGCAAACTCTCCCTTTCTCCAAAATGCAATCTGGCCCTCACACACTCTTCCACCTTGTAAGTCTGCAAAGCCTGGCTAGCCCTCTCACGCACTCTCCTCCCCCTACACCTTCACACACTTCCTTCCCTCCCTCCACCCACCCCCATCCGCTCACACTCTCCCCCATCCCCTGACACTCTCCCATTCTCATTCACCTCGCTCACCTGTAGTCTTCAAGGCAGCCTCCTGACTCACTTGTTGTCTCCTCATGGCTGAGGTTTAATTCGGGATGATGCGCCTTGCTGTTGCTGGCCTGTCCTCGGGTTGAGCCGTAAACCTGCTCGCCTCGTCTGCTTGGCTGCTGACCTCACTTTGTGCTGGCTATCGGCGTCTCGCACCTCGCTGTTTCCGTCCTGCCCCCAGCCCTGTGTCGAGTCACAAATCTGCACACCTTTCGCAAAAACCGTAAAACCTCAGCAGCCTCTGCCTCTCTCTCTTGCCTAGCTGTCTCTCTCCATTCCTCATGCACCCACGCCTCAAGTTACTGTTCATGCAGTTCGGACCAGTGCTTTCCCATGCTTTTAGACTCACCATTCAGATTATGATTTTGCTCTGCTTTGCCTGCTGATATGCAGAGTAATCAGGCTCTGATTGGATGCCCATGCATTGGCCAGCGTGGTGCCCCCTGTTGGATGGGGCCCTGTGCCTAGGCATGGTGAGCTCCATTGTAAATCCACCTCTGATTCTTTCCACGACCATCTTTTCGTTACTGTTCAGGATCTTATATACCTCAATCAAGTCACCCCTCAGTCTTCTAAACTCCAGTGGAATCAAGCCCAGCCTTGTCTAACCTTTCCTCATTAAACTGCCTGCTCATACCCGGAATCATTCCAGTAAACTTCCTCTGAACCACCACCAATATATATATATATAGATGCTTCCTTAAATAAGGAGACCAAAACTGCACACAGTATTTGAGATGAGATCTCACCAATGCTCTGTGTAACTGGAGCATAACAAGTGCACTTTTATGTAATAAAGGAGAGCATTCCATTAGGGCCCTTGATTACATGCTGTACCTGCATCCTAACTTTTTGTGACATATGTATGTGAACACCTAGATCCCTCTGCACCTTGGAATTCTACAGTCCTTCTCCATTTCAGTAATACTCCCCTACTTTGATATTTCATTTCCCTTGAAGAAACACTAACATTCTATTTCTGTTCCTATATCAGCTGCTAATTCAAATGATTGCAGCCAGTGCTAACCACTCTGGTGACTGACTACACAATTCACTCAACAGGAGGCCCAAAATTGTAAGAGTTTAGCACCAGTTAACGCTAGCCTACACTACTTAATGCCAGCCTGCACATGTTAAAGGTGAGGTGCACGATAATCTAGGCAAACTCAGAAGGCAGTGGGATCAGATATCCAAAGAGGTCAATGCCAGCAGTCAAATCCTAGGACCTGGATGCTGTGTCATAAGAACTCCAATCATCTCACACGGGTGATGAAGCCCAATGAACATATCTTCAAATGTCACATACCACCGAGTGTACCATTTGCCACTGACACCACTTAATGAACTACAATTAATGTTCAATTAATCAAATCAATCACAGAATTGTTACAGTCCAGTAGGAGGCCCATTGTGTCAGCACCAGCTCCAAGGTTGAACAATTCCTTACTGCAATTTTCCCCGTAACCATTCACATTTCTGTTTTTCAGGTAACAGTCTAATTTCTTTTTGATAGTTTTGATCAAATGACCAGCCGGTAAATGATCAATTATGCAATCCAATATTTAATCCAATATATATTGAAGGAACTTATCAGCTTCCAAAACACATCGGGCAAGATTTTCTTTACAAACTTCTGGTCCCACCGATATCAACAGGATTTCCTATTGAATGCGCCCCTTGCCACCGGGAAACCCACGGCGGACGTTTGCCGTGGCGGAACTGTGTGATCTCAGTAGCATGAACAGCCGGAAAGTTCCAGCCATCATGTTATTTTAAGTGTGTAAATTAAAAAGCAACTAATGTACTTGCATGCAATGTCATTCAAGTCAAAGTGCACTTACCAACAAAATGTAATAGGCCAAAAAATGTTCAAAAATGGAATTGATATACCCTCAGACAAACCAATGCCCACACAATGCAGATCAACCCCGGTTATCTGGTAATAGACACTCGGCTCGTTCTGTACCTAAGCAAAACTGTCCTCACCAATTCCCTGTCGCACAGATTAAAGATTGGAAAATCCAAGACTCCAGATACCAACAAAATCTCATCTCCAAATGCCACCACAACTTCATCTCCAGATACCAACTCAACTTCATCTCCATCTCCAGACACCAACTCAACTTCATCTCCAGACACCAACTCAACTCATCTCCAGATACCAACTCAACTTCATCTCCAGATACCAACTCAACTTCATCTCCAGATACCAACACAACCTCATCTCCAGATACCAACACAACCTCATCTCCAGATACCAACACAATCTCATCTCCAGATACCAACACAATCTCATCTCCAGATACCAACACAATCTCATCTCCAGATACCAACACAATCTCATCTCCAGATACCAACACAACCTCATCTCAGATACCAACACAACCTCATCTCCAGGTACCAATACAACCTCATCTCCAGATACCAACACAATCTCATCTCCAGATACCAACACAATCTCATCTCCAGATACCAACACAATCTCATCTCCAGGTACCAACACAATCTCATCTCTAGATACTAACACAATCTCATCTCCAGATACCAACACAATCACATCTCCTGATACCAACACAACGTCAGTCCCTGATCAGCCAGCACCAGGTTCTTTATTCACACCTGGCTAACAATTAATGCTTCCAATTAATTGGTGGCAATATTTGCAATTTATGCACAAACAGATCTGTATTGAGGTGCAGGCCTAGAGCAGAATAAACTACTGCATACATATTCAGTTAGGCTTGATGATCTCTCTCATACTGCTGCTCATTGATGTGGTTTTTGACTGTACAAGTGTGCATGTTGATGTACAGAGTGCAATGTCACCTTATAACCTGAGAAGCACCATATCTCTGAGTTAATACCAGCCTCATTCACATCTGTCTCTTTATTCAGAGTGCTGGTGGAATGAATCATATCATAAATCATGACACGTCACATTTAACAGGTTTAAATAACACATTTAACAAAGGAATGAAGGGACAATCATTGCTAGGCTCTCAGCTTCTTCAAAACCTGTATTAGACCTGAAGCATTTCATTTTACTCATTTGACAAATAATGAATTGATATTATAAACATATATAGAGATTGAGAGAAAGAGAGAACGGGGACACCTTGGAATCAAAAAGGTACGATTATAGCAAAAGTAGGTGCATGCTTTTCTAACAACCTGCTGATGCATAATGGCCACAAAATATAAAACAATACAACACCTATATATATTCATTTTAGAGAGTACGGGAAATTTGCGAACAATTCAAATTTTATCCAACAGGAATAATGAAACTCATGTCAACCAGTCAATAACAAACTGTAACTCAGTAAAATCTAGCATTACCTGATATGCATACAAGTGGATTTAACTGTTTCTCTCCTTTGGTTTGTTTTCCTTTACTTTTGACACACTGTCCTTAACTCCCAGGATGTTTCTATTTTCTTCTTTTACAATTAGAAGTACACCATCTTCTTAACTCTTCATCTCTCGAGATTTACAGCACACAAGATGGCCATTCCACGTTTAGTTGTGTGTTAATTCTTCACTAGAACAATACAAAACTAAACCCACAGGCTAGTTCTCTCTCCACACTGTTCTACCTTCCCTTGCATCAAATGTTTATCCACTATCCCATTAAAATATACAATGGTCTAGGCTTCAGCTAAACCCTGTGGCAAAGCACTCCATGTTCCAACAATCTTCCACATAAAGAGATCTTTAAAAATATTCTTTCATGGGATGTGGGCATCATTGGCTGGGCCAGCGCTTATTGCCCATCCCTAATTACCCTTGAGAAGGTGGTGGTGAGCTGCATTCTTGAACTGTTGCAGACCATGTGGTTTGGAACATCCACAATGCTGTTAGGAAGAGAATTCCAAGATTGTGACCCAACTGCAGTGAAGGAGTGGTGGTATATTTCCAAATTAAGTTGATGTGTGTTCCCCTTGGAGGGGACTTGCAGGTGGTTGTGTTCCCATGTATCTGCTGTCCTTGTCCTACTAGGTGGTAAAAAATGCAGGTTTGCAAGGTGTTGTTAAAGGAAAGTTGGTGAGTTGTGTTACGGTCCCAGACCAGAGCCCCAGGTTTCATTAGAAAGCCAGACTAGACCCCAAAAATGTTTCTATTTTGGCATAAATGTGAGGATAGGATGTTTCACTCCAAGAGTAATTCCACTGACAAATTAGAGATAGTAAAACAAACTTTAGTTAATAACACAGTTTAAATATAACTAACAAATGAAGCAAATTTTACAGTTGAACAATATTTTAAATGAAAAGGAAACAACTTTAATTTCTAACTTATCACTGTTCCGGTTCCAAATAAGCAACATTCCTCTTACAAATTTAAATGCCACTTTAAATGCAGTTAGCAACCATAAATATACTTGCTATCATCAGTGTAGACAGGCTTAAAGCTTTCAGAGAGAAAATGAGTTTCAAAGCAGCTTGAAGAAGCCTCTGCCTACAAACAATTCCTAACTAGAACTAACTACCTTCTGAAAAAGCTTTTGGCTTTTTGCTACAGACCCAGCTCTGCACATAAACCACATCATGACATGACCCTGTCAATCACTCTAATCGGAAATCCCAGGGGAACCTAAGTAAACAAAAGTCCATTAACTCCACTTAAAATAACAACTTGCAAGGCTAAAATGAGTAATCACAGTTGCTGCAGTGAATCTTGTAGATGATACACATAGCTGTTCATTGGTAGTGTAGGGAGTGAATGTTGAAGGGTGCCAATTTAATGGACTGCTTTTTCTTGTATGTTGTCAAAGTTGCATTGATTCAGGCAACTGGAGAGTTTTCCATTGCACTCCTGACTTGTGCCTTGTAGATGGCGAACAGACTTTGGGTGCTAAAGAGGTAAATTACTCGCCACAGAATTCCCAGCCTTTGACGTGCTCTTGTAACTACGGTATTTATATAGCTGGTCCAGTTCAGTTTCTGGTCAATGGTATTCCCAGAATGTTGACAGTGGGGGATCCAGCAATGGTAATGTTTTAAATATCATGGGGAGATAGTTAGATTCTCTCTTGTTGCAGATAGATATTGCCTGGCACTTGTCTGGCATGAATGTTACTTGCCACTTATCAGCCAAGGTCTGGATATTGTCTGGGTCTTGCTGCATACGGACATGAACTACTCCAATACCTGTGGAGTTGTGAATGGTGCTGAAAATTTTGCAAATATCCATGAACATCCGTACTTCTGATCTTATGATGGAGGGAAGGTCATTAATGAAGTCGTTGAAGATGTTTGGGCCGAGGACACTGCCCTGAGGAACTCCTGCAGCAATGTCCCAGGGTTGAGATGATTGACCTCCAACAAACACAACCATCTTCTTTTGTGTTAGGTATGACTCCAATCAGTGGAGTGTTTTCCCCAAAACCCACTGACTTCAGTTTTGCCCCAGCTCCTTGATGCCATACTTGATTAAATGCTGCCTTGATGTCAAGGGCAGTAATTCTCACCTCACCTCTGGAGTTCAACTCTTCTCATTCACGTTTGGACCAAGGCTGGAATGAGATCAGGTCAAGAGCTGGGTGGAACCTAAACTGAGCGTCGGTGAGCAGGTTATTGCTGGGTAAGTGCTGCTGGTGGCACTGTAGACAACACTTTCCTAAATCTTCTCCTCACTCTCGTGGTCATTTTGAACTGATGATTCTCCACTTCCCCAACCAAAGAAAATAGACTTCCTCTATTCAGACCATCAACACACTTCATAATTTTAAAAAGCCCCTATTAAATCACTTTTTAGCCTTCTCTCCTCCAGTACGAATAATCCCTGCATTATTAATCTTTTCTTGTTGCTATGGTTTCCTATTCCTGATTAATCAATGCTATGCACTCTCTAAGGCTTCATATCCTTTTGATGATGGGGATGCCCTGAACGACATAGAAAACTCAGCAGTAACCTAACAAATTTATTTTTTATAAATTCATCAGAACTGTTTGACTTTTGTACTCTCTGCTCCTGGTTATACAATCCTCACTATGTTGAAACCAGGTCCCATCACAAGGGCTGAGATGTTCTGCTCTCTGGTTGCCAGCCTGCAATTTCAAAATGAATGAGCTGAAAATGGAAAATCCCAGAAACAATCCCCATTTTAAACATTTCTCCCCACGTTTCAGCACTGCAGAATTCCTTAGCTCTTATTCATTCATTATCTGTGCAGCTTTAAACCCTGAGCTTGGTGTCATCTAATTACGACATGATTTATCTCCTCGTCTCTTCAGCTCCTTTCAACATTGGCAATCCCATTTCTGCAGACCTTGGTGCTTGATCTAGGTTTCTCAATCAAAAAGCTGTTTTTTTACACCACAGAGGTGTCAAGTTACAAGTATAAAAATTAAAAATCAATATAACCTGGAGAAATAGATTGATTGCTTTCATTTAACAGATGCAGACTGCAATGCTATCGAGTGTACATGACAGTTAATGAAGAATAAGAGCATTCTCAGATGTCTGATGGGTTATAATTTGCAGTCACATGAAGCTCAGTCGAAGTATTCAGTGAGAGTTGTTGGGGGAACTGCTTACCTGAGTGGCCCCGTGGGTGGTGGCTGGAGGCAGACAGCAACTTACAGCAAAGCATTAAAGCGGAGATGAGCAGCAGCCAGTGAGTGAGGAGCATCGATTTTGCACAGAATCGCATCCTGATAAAGAGAGTAAAAACATAAGCAGAGAAAGACAAGTTGTGGCTATGTGGAAACTGAGAAGCAGTGTTTGAAACATCAGTGCAGGCATCCAGAGCCCATTCGTGGACAATGCATGGCGAAACTCGGGAGCATTTTTCCCTCACTAATGCACACCTCTTAAGGAAATGATGAGTCACAAGAGGGTTAGCCAGTTCCCTGTTATTTATGTTAGTCCATTTTGTGTCCACCTGTTCTGGAAGATGTGGGGTCATGTCCACTCAGCACTAAGCAGGTTCCTGACCCTCTAGGACCATGCTACCAAATTAGCTGCCTTCTGTTCCCCAGAATCTCACCAGGAAGGATGAAGAACTTCATACTGAGCTAAAACAGAAAATGCTGGAAAACCTCAGCAGGTCTGACAGCATCTGTGGGGACAGAATAGAGCTAACATGTCAAACTCTGACAAAGGATCATCTAGACCCGAAACATTGGCTCTATTCTCTCTCCACAGATGATGTCAGTGCTCTGACAAAGGGTCATCTAGACTCGAAACGTTGGCTCTATTCTCTCTCCACAGATGCTGTCAGGCCTGCTGAGATCTTCCAGCATTTTCTGTTTTTGTTTCAGATTCCAGCGTCCGGCAGTATTTTGCTTTTTTCATACTGAGCTATTCTGGCAAACTGATCAGTTACAGAGCGGCATCAGATTGAGAGCAGTGTATCCACCCTAAAGAAAGCTAAAGGAGAGCAATGAAGGGAGAAGAGTATATCTGTGAGGGAACTTAAAAAGGAAAGGAAGTATATAAATCGGCTTGTGGAATGATGAGATAAAAGGTTTTGTTAAGTTTTAATGAATTACAAAAACTCACACACTTCCGTGATGATGCATTATCAATTACATTGTGCCTACACTACTTACATAGACATTCTGATTTAGTTTCATGTACTTTGTTAACATTACACATTAAAGATTAAGAGGGGGGAAGACAATTTCTTCCCAGTCTTTGGCAGAGTTTATTCCAAGCGGGGAGAGTATGTTGGGCTTGGCCAGGTACTGAATGTGGGTGAGAGATTCAGGTAGTGGTAGGTGTTAATCCGGGCAGTGGGGAGCAATCAATTGATCATTAGAATTACTACCATATCCAACCACAGCAAATTGAATAAATGTGTATTTCTGTTGATGGAAATTGGCAGTAACTTCATTCAAACACATAAAAAGTTCTTCAGATGTAGATAAAGGACTTTGTTTTATAGATTTATGTGTGTACAGTTTGACATTTGAGCTAGTTAGTTATTGTTATAGCTGAAGGATTAACTCAAAATGAACATGCACAGGAGGAAATGCTGGATTTTAGCAGCAGAATTTTCAGTACAGCTGCATCTATTGGGTAGCTAGTCAAAGAACACTTCCACGGACAATTAGGACATTCCTGAGAACTGTCAATTTCCTCCTTGAATAGAAGTCCAACCAGTCCCTATCCATCACTACTCTCCTCCACCTGGTTTAACTTATTTCTGCATTAAACAATCCTTCAGCTCTGCTCGCTTCCTCCAAATAAACCTAGATATGGCTGCCTTTGTGTGAGATATGTAGAACGTTCTTTGTTATAGTCCTGTTCGGGCCCTCTCCTTCACCTCTTTATCAGGTACATTAATGACTGTATTGGTGCCAATTCCTGCTCTCAGCCTGAACTGGAAAATTTCATTGATGTGAAACATTAGAGGGCAGCACGGTGGCACAGTGGTTAGCACTGCTGCCTCACAGCACCAGGGACCCGGGTTCAATTCCCGGCTTGGGTCACTATCTGTGGGGAGTTTCCACGTTCTCTCCATGTCGACATAGGTTTGCTCCCGGTGCTCTGGTTTCCTCCCACAGTCCAAGGATGTGCGGGTTAGGTGGATTGGCCATGCTAAATTGTCCCTTAGTGTCAGGGGGACAAGCTAGGGTAAATGCATGGGGTTATGGGGATAGGGCCTGGGTGGGATTGTGATCGGTGCAGACTCAATGGGCCGAATGGCCTCCATCTGCATTCTATGATTCTATGTTGCTTTCAATTTCCAACCCTCGCTCACCTTCTCATGATCCATGTCAAAGTCTTCCCTTCCTTTCCTTGATATTTGTGTCTCTATTTCTGGCAAAAGGCTATCAATGAATATTCACTATGGTCCACTGATTCCCACAGATGCCTTGACAACACTTCATCACACCCTGCTTCCTGTAAGGAATCCATTCCAATCTCACAGTCACCCCATCACCAATGAATCTGTTCGGACAATGCATCCTTCCACACTAGTGCTTCCGAGACTATTTCTCAACCAGGAATTTTCCTCATCAGGGTTGACAGTGCCATCAACCATATCATGCACTTCTGCTTTCACCTCTTTCCCTCCCACTCAGAACCATGATAGGATTCCTCTTATCCTCACCTTCTACCCCACCAGCCTCCATATTCAACAGGTCATCATCTGCAACTTCCACCACCCAGCATGTCTTCCCTTCTCCTCCCTCTCAGCATTCAGGTGGGACCAGTCCCTCCATCACACCCTGTTCCGCTCCTTAATCACCCAAAGAAACCTGTCCTTTTCCTCTGTTACATTTCCATGCAAGCGCAAGAAATGCAACCGGTGTCTTTTTACCTCCTCCCTTCTCATCATCCAAACACTCTTGAGATGAAACAGTGGTTTATTGGAACTTCTTATCAATTTAGTATGCTGTATTCACTGCTCACAATGCTGTCTGCTTTACATCACAGAGGACAAGCACAGACTGGGTAACTGCTTTGTGGAACACCTCCATTCAGTCAGCAAGCATGACCCCAAGCTTCAGGTCACCTCCCATTTTAATCTACACCTTGTTTCCACTCTGACCTTTCTGTTCTTGGTCTCCTGCAGGGTTTCAAAGAAGCTTAATGCAAGCTTGAGGAACAGCACTTCATCTTTGACTGGGCACTTTACAGCCTTCTGCACTCAACGTTGAGTTTAACAGTTGGAGATTGTAACTTCTGCCTCAATTTTGTTGCATTTTTCTACGATGATTTGGAGTTTTTTCTCATGTGTTCTCTCTTATTTCTTGTTCTTTTCATTCAGATGATAGCTAATGGGGTAGAAGCGGCATAGTAGTATTATCGCTGGACTAGTAATCCAGAGATAGAAGGTAATGCTCTGGGGATTCAGGTTCAAATCCCACCATGGCAAATGATAAAAATTGAATTCCATAAAAAAAATCTGGAATTAAAATTTAGTGACAGCCAAAACACCATTGTCAATTTGTAATAAAAACCCATCTGGTTCACTAATGTTCTTTCGGGAAGAAATCTGCCATCCTTACCTGGTCTGGTCTACATGTGATTCCAGATTGACACACAGCAATGTGGTTGATCCCTAAATGCCCTCTAAAATGGGCCAGTAAGCCACTCAGTTGAAGGTCAGTTAGGGATGGGCAATAAATGCTGGCCAAGATAGCGATGCTCACATCCCAGGAAAAACGTTTTATGAAGAATCCTGAAAATCAGGATCATAGAACATAGAACATAGAACAGTACAGCACAGTACAGGCCCTTCGGCCCACGATGTTGTGCCGAACCTTTTCCGAAACCAAATCAAGCTATCCCACTCCCTATCATTCTAGTGTGCTCCATGTGCCTATCCAATAACCGCTTGAAAGTTCCTAAAGTGTCCGACTCCACTATCACAGCAGGCAGTCCATTTCACACCCCAACCACTCTCTGAGTAAAGAACCTACCTCGTACATCCCTCCTATATCTTCCACCACGAACCTTATAGTTATGCCCCTAGTAACAGCTACATCCACCCGAGGAAATAGTCTCTGAACGTCCACTCTATCTACCCCCCTCATCATCTTATAAACCTCTATTAAGTCGCCTCTCAACATCCTCCGCTCTAATGAGAAAAGCCCGAGCTCCCTCAACCTTTGCTCATAAGACCTACCCTCCAAACCAGGCAGCATCCTGGTAAATCTCCTTTGCACTCTTTCCAGTGCTTCCACATCCTTCTTATAGTGAGGTGACCAGAACTGCACACAATATTCCAAATGTGGTCTCACCAAGGTCCTGTTCAGTTGCAGCATAATCCCACGGCTCTTAAACTCAATCCCCCTGTTAATAAATGCTAACACACTATAGGCCTTCTTCACGGCTCTATCCACTTGAGTGGCAACCTTCAGAGATCTGTGGATATGAACCCCAAGATCTCTCTGTTCCTCCACATTCCTCAGAACCCTACCTTTGACCCTGTAATCCACATTCAAATTTTCCTACCAAAATGAATCACCTCGCACTTATCAGGGTTAAACTCCATCTGCCAAATCCTCAAGGATCCTCAAGACACATCTTTTTTGTTTCTTTACTTATCCCATCACCATTCCTGTTGGCCTTGTACCATGCCTTCTACCTTATTGCACACTTTTCCTTTTGTTCTTTTTCCTATCACATTTATAACTTTCCTGATTAAAGGCCACAGACCTCAAATGCCAACTCTGTAGCCAGAATTTTACTGCCTCGCCCAGCCCAGAATCGGGGCGGGCGAGGCTCGCAGATGGCATTCTCCGTTGGCCTCAGACAGGATCTTACGAGCCTCGGGCGGGCAAGGTCGTAAAATATCAGCCTGTATCTCTCTACACAGATGCTGGCAGACCTGCTGAGCGTTTCCAGTATTTTCTGCTTTTATTTCACAGAATGCCAGGGCCTACTCTGTCTAAATCATTGCAGCATTAGTTCCACATCTTAACAAAGTGCTACTCAGTTCCACTTCCTCTGTTTCTCCTCATTCTCCCTGACTTCTGCTTTGTGGACTGTGGAGCATCAAAAACGCCATCAAATGAATCTCTATCCAATCAGTCGTAGATTGTGCCTCACTGATTTTTGTTTATTAATTCATGGGATGTGGGTGTCACAGACTGGGCCAGCATTTATTGTCCATTCCTAATTGCCCTTGAGAATGGTGGTGGTAGTGAGCTACCTTATCAATCAGTTGCAGTCCATGTGGTGTAGGCACACCGACACTGCTGTTCGGGGGGGATTTCCAGCACTCTGACTCAGCGACGGTGCATATATTTCCAAATCAGGATGTTGAATGACTTGGAGGAGAACTTCTAGGTGTTCCCACATATTTGCTGCTCTTGTCCTTGCAGGTGGTGGCATTTGTGGGTTTGAAGGTGCTGTCAAAGGAACATAGAACATAGAACAGTACAGCACAGAACAGGCCCTTCGGCCCACGATGTTGTGCCGAGCTTTATCTGAAACCAAGATCAAGCTATCCCACTCCCTATCATCCTGGTGTGCTCCATGTGCCTATCCAATAACCGCTTAAATGTTCCTAAAGTGTCTGACTGCACTATCACTGCAGGCAGTCCATTCCACACCCCAACCACTCTCTGCGTAAAGAACCTACCTCTGATATCCTTCCTATATCTCCCACCACGAACCCTATAGTTATGCCCCCTTGTAATAGCTCCATCCACCCGAGGAAATAGTCTTTGAACGTTCACTCTATCTATCCCCTTCATCATTTTATAAACCTCTATTAAGTCTCCCCTCAGCCTCCTCCGCTCCAGAGAGAACAGCCCTAGCTCCCTCAACCTTTCCTCATAAGACCTACCCTCCAAACCAGGCAGCATCCTGGTAAATCTCCTCTGCACTCTTTCCAGCGCTTCCACATCCTTCTTATAGTGAGGTGACCAGAACTGCACACAATATTCCAAATGTGGTCTCACCAAGGTCCTGTACAGTTGCAGCATAACCCCACGGCTCTTAAACTCCAACCCCCTGTTAATAAAAGCTAACACACTATAGGCCTTCTTCACAGCTCTATCCACTTGAGTGGCAACCTTTCGAGATCTGTGGATATGGACCCCAAGATCTCTCTGTTCCTCCACAGTCTTCAGAACCCTACCTTTGACCCTGTAATCCACATTTAAATTAGTCCTACCAAAATGAATCACCTCACATTTATCAGGGTTAAATTCCATTTGCCATTTTTCAGCCCAGCTTTGCATCCTATCTATGTCTCTTTGCAGCCTACAACAGCCCTCCACCTCATCCACTACTCCACCAATCTTGGTGTCATCAGCAAATTTATTGATCCACCCTTCAGCCCCCTCCTCTAAGTCATTAATAAAAATCACAAAGAGCAGAGGACCAAGCACTGATCCCTGCGGCACTCCGCTAGCAACCTGCCTCCAATCTGAAAATTTTCCATCCACCACCACCCTCTGTCTTCGATCAGATAGACACTTACCTATCCAACCGGCCAACTTTCCCTCTATCCCACACCTCCTCACTTTCATCATAAGCCGACCATGGGGGACCTTATCAAACGCCTTACTAAAATCCATGTATATGACATCAACTGCCCTACCTTCATCAACACACTTAGTTACCTCCTCAAAAAATTCAATCAAATTTGTGAGGCACGACTTGCCCTTCACGAATCCGTGCTGACTACCCCGGATTAATGCGCATCTTTCTAAATGGTCGTAAATCCCATCCCTAAGGACCTTTTCCATCAATTTACCAACCACCGAAGTAAGACTAACCGGCCTATAATTACCAGGGTCATTTCTATTCCCTTTCATAGACAGAGGAACAACATTCGCCATTCTCCAGTCCTCTGGCACCATCCCCGTGGACAGTGAGGACCCAAAGATCAAAGCCTAAGGCTCTGCAATCTCATCCCTTGCCTCCCAAAGAATCCTAGGATATATTTCATCAGGCCCAGGGGACTTATTGACCTTCAGTTTATTCAAAACTGCCAGGACATCCTCCCTCCAAACATCTATTTCCTCCAGCCTATTAGCCTGTAACACCTTCTCTTCCTCAAAAACATAGCCCCTCTCCTTGGTGAACACTGAAGAAAAGTATTCATTCATCATCTCGCCTATCTCTACTGACTCCATACACAAGTTCCCACTACTGTCCTTGACAGGCCCTAACCTCACCCTGGTCATTCTTTTATTCCTCACATAAGAGTAAAAAGCCTTGGGGTTTTCCTTGATCCGACCCGCCAAGGACTTCTCATGTCCCCTCCCAGCTCTCCTAAGCCCCTTTTTCAGCTCTTTCCTTGCTAACTTGTAACCCTCAATCGAGCCATCTGAACCTTGTTTCCTCATCCCTACATAAGCTTCCCTCTTCCTTTTCACAAGACATTCCACCTCTTTCGTGAACCATGATTCCCTCACTCGGCCATTTCCTCCCTGCCTGACAGGGACATACCTATCAAGGACACCCAGTATTTGTTCCTTGAAAAAGTTCCACTTTTCATTAGTGCCTTTCCCTGACAGTTTCTGTTCCCAACTTATGCCCCCTAATTCTTGCCTAATCGCATCATAATTACCTCTCCCCCAATTGTAAACCTTGCCCTGCCGTACGGCCCTATCCCTCTCCATTGCAATAACAAACGACACCGAATTGTGGTCACTATCTCCAAAGTGCTCTCCCACAACCAAATCTAACACTTGGCCCGGTTCATTTCCCAGTACCAAATCCAATGTGGCCTCACCTCTTGCCGGCCTATCCACATATTGTGTCAGGACCTTGATGAGTTTCTGCATATGCATCTTTTGGATGGTACACAGTGCTGCCACTGTGCATTGGTTGTGGATGGGGTGTGTGGTGAACCATCATTGGTTCCCACCAGGTAGTACTGAGCCAGGGTCGGGCCAGTACTATGAGTCTGTATATATGTTGCTGTTGGGGTTAGGGTTGGCTTGTTCTACATGTTACTGTTGGGGTTAGGGTTGGGCTGTTCTACCTGTATTATAGTTATTATGGTACATCCCAGTCGGGCTCCGCCTCCTGGGAGAGGTATAAAGGTCACTGCTCTGTCTGGGACCCTTCAGTCTGGGATCGTGTATTATATATGGTAGCTCTATTGTAGTAGTCAATAAAAGCCTTTATTTCCTCGAGCATCTCTAGCCTTGTGAGTTATATCACGCATCAGGGTGCCAATCGAGTGGGCTGCTTTGTCCTGGATGGTGTCAAGCAATAGTGCCAAGTTTTATTCAGATTAATGCAATGGATTGTGCCAGTTCACACCTCTGAGGTTTCACAGCCATCACTGAGCTTCCTCAATGCCTCCTGACACAATCCGATCAGAGTTAATCTAAGAAGATTGGGCAAGGACAGAGGAGGCAGCTGTTTGCTCAAGGTTGACTGTTAATTGTCTTTGCTGTCTGATTGAGGGATTTAACCAGCTCGCCTAGCAAACCAAAGGCTGTTGTTTGGATCTCCAGTTTTCTCCTCTTCTGAATGTATTGATTCATGCTGAAGTGTTTCCACCACAGTCCGGTTGTTTGACACCTCACATGGCCGTTCTTCATGTGAGAAGTTGGATTGTGTAATTTCAGCATGTAATTTCACCATGAGGACAGCACAGCCAATCTGGAAACTTGACATCTATATCCACAGTGTCGAGGGGTGACTGATCAGCATGGTACTTTATAAGCCAACGACACAAAAATACAGAAGTTGCTAAAAACAGAAAACTTAGCACCAACTGAATCAGAGATCTCCCTAAGCTGTGGAAGGCCATATGATGCTAAATGGTGCAACCACCACCTGAACTGTCCAGGGAGCTGTGCTGACATTCCTCTCCATTAAAAGCCCGAGGAAATAGAGTTGATAGTTTAGTGAGGCCTTTCTTTAAAGATTGTATAAAAGATTACAAAACACTATCAATCATTGAGCGTACCACTGGTTGTGCAGCCAGGCTCAATTATAGTTGATGAACGTGTTTTCTAATGATGAAAGGTGCTGGGAATTTACTAACCAGAGTTCAGAATTGCACTTGTCACCATGAAAGATACATAGCAATTGTATTTCTAGTGAAATTGTAAATCCATTCGGAAAGAACTCATTTATAATCTTGGTACAAATACTCAACAGAGGAAACCTAGATAAATGGATTTCTGATTTTGCTATATATGGTGAACCAGAGCAATTCGTAACCACTGGTTCCAAACAAATGGGTTTTCAGAAAAATTGTGGATTTAAAGTGGTTGTGGTTTTCTCTGGAAAATGTATATGTTACAATTTAATTAAAATCACCAAAATAAGGAGCTGGAGAGTTGCCTGCCCATCACAACCATCTTCTACAGACTCAACGTAGAAGGCAGGGTGGGGCAAAATGTGATGTTTGCATCATATGCAGGCCATACCTTACCTTCCATAAGACAACTAACAACACAACTGCAGTCACGGTATGTGAGGATATCATCACTAGGTTAGGAATTCCTGGGAAAGTTTTCATTGCGAAGCAATATTCTACCTCACCAACAGTTTATGTTCACTGTCCTTTCTTTCTATCTTCCCTCTCTGTTCAAACCACTATTCTCTTATCCCTTGTTCCAACTCATTCTGCCCTCCTTTCTCAATTCCAGCATACATTCTTCCCACCTACTTTGTCTACATTGACATTACTCTGTCTCTCCCTCCTTTTTTCAGACAGCTCTCTCAGTGCTCTTCTCCCTCCCACATTCAAAACTGACAACTTTATCTTGCTTCACTCCAAGTCACACTGACACTGTCCTTCTTCTCTCTTAGTTTCCACTGGAACATTCTCTCTTCCCCCTTTTATTACCCATGGCTGTTATCCGTGGCTTATGCTGCTCTGGAGACGGAGCTCTGCTTAATGCTGTATGCGGGAATTCACAAGAATTATTGTCCAGGATTGTGGTAGAATTCCAGTGCCTGGGGCAGCAGCAGTATCAAGAATGAATCAGGAACAGTTGTGATTGACATCACAAACAGAATGAAGTAGACACTGGCGTTATCCGAAACTCACATGGTTGGCATGTTTGTAATCCGCAACATATGTGCTCTGTTAGATTCACTTTCTGCTCAAGCTGCTTCAGGAGGAGATTAGACAGTGAAACAAGACCATGTTTAACATGAAGCAGGGCAGGCCCTGTGAAGCAAGTAGCTCAGCAGCAATGGCAGGGAATAGCCAGGACAGTAATTGCCAATATGTATGGCAGCTGAGTGTCAAAGAGGATAAGGTCAGAGGAGCAACATCGTAGGATGCCAGGAAGTCAGTGGCAGTTACCATAAGACCATAAGAATTAGAAACAGGAGTGGGCCAATCAGCCCCTCGAGCCTGCAATGCCATTCAATAGGGTCATGGCTGACCCGACATTCCTGACGTCCACTTTCCTGCCCTTTCTCTGTAACCCTTGATTCTCTTAATGATCAAACATCTATCCATCCCAGCCTTAAATATACACAAGGGGTGGGATTTTCCAGCCGTGTGTGCCCCAAGACTGGAAAATTCCGCCCGAGGTCAATGGACCTTTGCATGGTCCGTGTCTCACTTGCTACGATTCCATTGGTGGGTGGGATGGGAAAATTCCACTCAAGGACTCTGTCCCCACAGCTGTCTGAGGCAAGGAGTTCCAAAGACCCAAATAAATTCTTCCTCATCTCAGTCTTAAATTGGCACCCCTTTATTCTGAGACTATGCCCTCTGGATCTTGACTCTCCCATGAAGGGAAATATCCTCTCAGCATTTACCCTGTCAAGCCCCTTAAAAATCTGATATGTTTCAATGAGATCACCTCTTTGATTTGATTTGATTTAATTTATTATTGTCAAATGTATTAGCGTACAATGAAAAATATTGTTTCTTGCACTGTACAGACAGTGCACACCATTCATAGAGAAGGAAACAAGAGAGTTCAGAATGTAGTGTTACAGTCATAGCTAGGGTGTGAAGAAGGAAATACTTAATGCAAGGTAGGTCCATTCAAAAGCCTGACGGGAAGAAGCTGTTCTTGAGTCGGTTGGTATGTGACCCTCAGACTTTTGTATCTTTTTCCCGACAGAAGAAGGTGGAAGAGAGAATGTCCGGGGTACGTGGGGTCCTTAATTAAGCTGGCTGCTTTGTCGAGGCAGTGGGAAGTATAGACAGAATCAATGGATGGGAGACTAGTTTGCGTGATGGATTGGGCTACATTCACAACCTTTTGTAGTTTCTTGTGGTCTTGGGCAGATCAGGAGCCATACCAAGCTGTGATACAGCCAGAAAGAATGCTTTCTATGGTGCATCTGTAAAAGTTGGTGAGAGTCGTAGCTGACATGCCGAATTCTTTAGTCTTCTGAGAAGGTAGACGTATTGGTGGGCTTTCTTAACTATAGTGTCAGCATGGGGGGACCAGGACAGGTTGTTGGTGATCTGAACATCTAAAAACTTAAAGTTCTCAACCCTTTCCACTTCGTCCCCGTTGATGTAGACAGGGGCATGTTCTCCTCTATGCCTCCTGAAGTCAATGACAATCTCCCAAT
The DNA here is from genome assembly GCF_964213995.1 of Mustelus asterias. Taxonomy (NCBI): domain Eukaryota; kingdom Metazoa; phylum Chordata; class Chondrichthyes; order Carcharhiniformes; family Triakidae; genus Mustelus; species Mustelus asterias. The sequence continues at coordinate 117,001,875 of NC_135803.1, read as the reverse complement.
AAAGTCCCAATGTATTTAACCCTACCTCATAAGAAAATCCCTCCATACTGGGGATCATCCGAGTGAACCTTCTCTGAACTGTCTCCAATGAAATAATATATTTTCTTTAATCAGTGAACCGAACTGCTCACAGTACTCCAGATGTGGTCTCACTGGTACCTTGTCGAGTTGCAGCAAGACTTCCCTACTCTTACATTCCAACTTCCTTAAAATAAGGGCCAACATTCCACAAGCCTTCCTGATGACCTGCTGCACCTGTGTGCTAGCTTTCTGTGTTTTGTGCACAAGTCCCTTTGTGTTGCGGCTTTCTGCAGTTTTTCTCCAGTTAAATAATACTTCACCTGTTAAAGTACTTGAATTGCTTTCAAATATCACTGACAGGGCAGTACACCTTTGATCTTTAACTGCAAGTGATCTGTGCGTCACAGCTTTACAAGCAATCACCTTACTAAAAACTGTAAAGGGTATACATGGTACCTCTCTTCACATCCATAGCAAGCTACATGCTGACCCTGGTCTCTACCAAATCTCAAGATAACTGAGGGTACTTTTCACTTTCTGCATTTGTTTTAAAGGGAAAGCCATCTCATGATAGCAGGTAGAGAACGATGATTGATAATGGGGCTTCAAACTCCACTGTTACAGAAATTGCTGCCTTTCTTGTAGAAAGTTCATTACCGTTCTTTGGGACAAGATAGCTGCCACTCCTTCCTAGTAAGGAATCCAGTCCCATACTACAAAGTTGAATCTTAATGTCCTTAGAGCAACCTAATAAATAGTGCCTCATCAGTGTTGTCAACATCACAAGAGCAAATAATAAAACATACTCTGGTGATGGGACAAAGAACAGCATTAAGGATCATTGCACAATTAAAGGTAGGCTAGATGCCAGAGATTTGTACTCACTGATGCAGATTTAGAGAGCGTGTAATCCAACTATTAAAGATTATTAAAGTCATGAACAACGTACAAGTAGAAATGAGGTTGAGATGGTGGATTCAGGTAGGGATAGGAGCAACACATATAAACTGTGGAAAAAAGGGTGAGGTTGGCTATCTCAAGTGTCAGTTCTCCCAAAAGTGATTGAAGTGTGGAAAAGATGTCAGAAGGAGGTATTGAAGGCTAATGCTTTACAATCCTTCAAAGGGGATTGGATAGATTTTCAGTGGCAAAAGCATATTGAAAGGAAAATGAGAGGAAATTATTCTTGGAGCTCCTGGAACTTGTCTGGTCACTCGTAAGGAATGAGAGAAGAAATAATTTTTGACCCAGGAACCCAAACTAGGAAAAAAGTCTCCGGTTATGTGCTTCTTGCAGGAAATGGAGGCAAGAGATAATTGGTACACAGAGCTGAAATGAATAAGGACAAGCACTATATGGGGCTGGTGACTTTTTCTCCAGCTGGACATATGACTGAAAATTCAAAGGATCATGTCATCCGAGCAGTTGTACTCAAGTTATAGCCTGCAGTAAGTCCAACTCAGAATATAGCTACCGTGAATCAAGAGCCATATCAGTACAAAAGGCTTCATGGCGAATGTAACACCTCAACCATCTTACTCACTGTTCAAATAGGTTCTTGGTGAAGCACAAGGATTCAGTCATGAACAGAAATCAAAGGCATTGTAACAGATCCCTGGGTAGTGAGTATTCACCTGTATGATGTTTTGACATTGGTCACAACAGGTTGCAAATTGAGAGAGTGGGAGTTCATCTTAATGATACACATACGGCCATTGATGAAGGAAGAATACTTGGCCTTACCAGTCCTTGCACCATGGAGAATTCTCACACTCTGTCAAATTGAAGTTCCAGTTACAGATGTCATCGTTTCTCCATGGAGAAACTAATAAACCAATAGCTCTAAACAGTGGTGCAGAGCTACTCATGTGCTGTCGGTGCTGCTCCAGAATTTCAGACCAAGGTCTGGGAGAGGGAGGTGCAGATGGGTCCAAACCAGGGCCCAGGGCCTCTGGGGGCCAGGATTCAGTGTTTTAAATGGTATTTTCATCATCCTCATTGAGCAGCCAGAGCTCAGGACCTGACAGACCAGCTTTAAAAAACAGAACTGAGGTCTGATTTTTTGAAGTCAACCTGCCTGGTCAATTTTATTTGTTTCACAGTTGCAAATTTTAAACTGAAAGCACACTAAGTGCACACACTGCAGCTCCACTGTTTGACAGCAATTTCTCACATATTCTCTCTGAGAGAGACTTGTACCTGCACTGTGCCAGCACTGAACTGCGTTTGCTTAGCAACAGGCCGGGCCCAGTGATGATGCAGCCATTTTGTTCTGTGCGGAGGAAGCCGGTAGCTCATTACTGTGTGTGTCCACGATCAAGGGGAAATGGCAGCTAATGTTGGGGAATGATCGACGCTTCTGAGCCAACAACACAGACTATGACTGTGTCTCTGTGATTCTGGGCATTGTTAGTGATGCTAAAATATAAATAACAGACATAAAAATGACAGATATCGGACAATGGATATCATATCTGAATGGCGAGCGGTCCCATATCAAACCGGCCAAATGGCCACCCCCAGCTCCAAGACCTGGCAATGTAACCCCTGGCAGGGAGGTCAAGCAAGCTCTGGCAGCAGGAACAGGTGGAGCCATTCAGCCCCTCAAGCCTGACCCATCCATTCACTCAGATCATGACTAATCTGGGAGCTAAACAACGTCCATCCGCCTTGACTTCAAATGCATACTCTGGGGCAGCAAAAATGTCCCCATCTCAGATTGAAAATTATTCACTGAGCCAGTTTCTACTCTTTTATATGGAAGGCTCCCTCCCAGGAGGGAGTTTCCCAATTCCACCATGACTCTTTGTCTGACTAGACTGCAGTACCAAGAATAAAACAATCTGTATTTGTACAGAAGGTTGAGTGGCTGAAGGAGGGTGCAGCTGCATAACCCAAAGTTTGAACCAGTTTCCTTATATTTCTGTCAGCTCTTTTCCCTGATAACTTTACACTCTGGTTGGAGAGTTACATGCACTTTAGGATTGGACTGAAAAAGTTTTTGGGAGTGCCTACTTGGTGAAGTAATTTCACAGGAGTGGGGTCAATCGAGCGGGTAAAATAAATGAGCCTCACTCACCAGTTTTCAATGTTTAAAATTCAGGAGATTCCTGGACAACTTTAATTGGAAACTTTTTGTTTAATTTTAAAAATAGTGACTTACTGGACAGTTTAATGACAGAAAAAAATAATAATAATTCAGTGGAACTGTTTCACTTTCCCTCCTAACACCACCATCAAAGCAATGAGTGATTGGTAGGCAAAGTGTGTTTGGGATAAGGCTTTGCAACAAGAACAAGGATTTACCACTTTGCTTCCTGGGTTCTGAGTCCTGTATTAAGGCGGGCAAACTGCACTCACTGGGGAGTGGGGATCACCTTTCATATCATGGCTTCCTTTCCATTTAAAGTAATCTTTGAATCCCATATCCTGCTTTTGTCTGATCACTGAATGGGTGTTATGTAACTCAACAGATCTCCAGCACTGCCACGATCAGGCAGCGCCAGAGATTTGTTCAGGCACCCATGTCCATTCCTGGAACATTTTTATACTGAGATGTTTCCATTAAGCAGGGTTTACAGAAGCTTGACTTAGCCTGGCACTGATATGCCTTTAACTGTTGCAACCCTCCAGTATTTTCCAATACTGCACTGAGGGAAGGTCATCGATCTGAAGCTGTTCTATTTCCTTCTGTACAAATGCTTTCAGATCTGCTGAGTATTTTCTGTTTCCGAAAAATATTCAGAATTGCAGCGTCTATTTTGCATTTGTATTCTTTTTGTTATTATTAATTATGAGCTGTAAGAGGGACAATTTGCACTGATCTGCTTGTACTTTGTTCATTCAGCAAATGATGAAACTTATTATCTGAGGATTCACAAGGGCTCTTATTGGGTGACAGTCCCACAGCCCTAAGCCCTGACTGCAGGACTCGCACCTTGTATTTAAATGTACCCTCCCAGAGGCTGCTTCACACCCCTCAACCTAGTAACCTAAGGGGAGCCGGTCAGAATTCACCTCTTTGTTCCTTACTTCTCCCACTCCCATTTCTCTCCCACTCCCACCCTTCCTCCCCTCTTTATTCTGTCCCCTCCCACCCAAATGCTTCACCTTCCTCCAAATCCCTCTCATAGCCCATTTGTCCACCCTCCAACTCCTATCCCACCCCACATTCTTCCTCTTCCCTCTTCCATTACCCATTCTCCCCCTCCTCTCCCCAATTCCCTCCCTCATCCTTCCCCTACATTAAATTCCATCTGCTACATGACTGCTCATTCCACTGGGCTGTCTATGTCTTCCTGAAGTCCATCACTACCCTCCTCATAGTTCATAATACTTTCAAGTCTTGTATCATTGTCAATTTTTGCGATTGCACCCTGTACACTAGGTTATTAATATAAATCAAGAGAAGCAGTGTTCCCTCTACACACCATCCCCAGTCAGAAGTAAGTAAGGTTTTCTGTAATTAATGTTTTTAATAGATTTGAATTAAATAATTAAACAATTGCATAATGAAATTCAAGCTATGCTAAAGACCAGATCATAGAATCCCTACTGTGCCATTTGGCCCCTAAAGCCCACAATGACAACAATCCCACCCAGGCCCTATCCCCATAACACCACGTATTTACCCTGCTAATCCCCCTGACACTAAGGGACAATTTAGCATGGTCAATCAACCTAACCCGCACATCTTTGGATTGTGGAAGGAAACCAGAGCACCTGGAGGAAACCCACGCAAACAAAGGGAGAATGTGCAAACCCCACACAGACAGTCACCCAAGGCTGGAATTAAACCTGGGTCTCTGGCACTGTGGGGCAGCAGTGCTAACCAGTATGCCACCGTGTCACCCTGTAAATTATTGATTCAAAATACCACCTGGTTTAAAACAAAATACCTATTAGCATTATTATTTTTCATTTAAAAAGCATAGTTTTACCGACATTGAGGAATTCAAATGATTATTACATAGGAAAACATTGTAATAATGGATGTAGAATGATATGGCCTACACATTTTCTAGAGATCCTGCATCTCAAAATTTCCCATTACACCATGGGCTCTAAAGAAAAGTGTAACTGTGACTTGCAGCTTGCTGTATCTGTGAACAACTGTTTAGCAAGTGTTTTAGGTATGGTGATAGGACAGTGACAACATAATCGAAAGAGAAAAGACAGAGTGAGTAAACTGACAACTTGAAGTAAAAGGACAGGTGATGAAGATAGCCAACTTGAAAACAGAGGACAGAAGAAAAAAAGGGACAGGATTGAAACATGCCAGCATGAAAGGAGAGAAGGAGAAAAAGAGTCTCAGCAGGAATTGAGAGGTGGAGTGGGCAAGGGGGGAGAAGAGTGAATTGGGGATGGATTGCTGGCATGAACTGAGGAGAGGCCTGAGAGGAGACCGGAGGGAGAGGAATCACCATGAACTTTTGGAGAGGATACAGAAAGAATAATGACGACAGTAACTGGGAGGGATAAGAGAAGAGTTTGAATAGGAACTGGTAGAAAGTGGAGAAGAGCGCCCATGTGTTACCCTGACAAACATATATAAAAAATAAATTAACAATCAGTTGAGCAACTGAATGTGCTGATACATATCCACGAAGGAATACAATTTCTCCAGAAGAAATTAGTGAAAATTCTAACAATTTGCATCAGGTTTTCCACTATACAAGTAATGGCATATACTTGTAGCTTAAGTTGTGACAAGCCCATATCTTGCTGCACTTTCAGTGTAACTGTTTGTCATAGGCATTTGCTCAGGGCTATTTATGAGTTGTCAGTTTGTCTGAGGCTCTATCAGCTTTTAACAGTTGTTGATGAGTTTTTTTTTTCGTTTTGTAGTTTAGCACATATTGTCCTTAAAGATGCAGCACTTTAAAATCTGTAGTTTGCTTGTCTGCCAACAGTTTTGGTATTCAATCATCTGTCTCGGTTACATAAAGTTTTTTTTTAAATTTTCAAGCAAGTGGTGCTTTTAAATGGCTGCTTAATGTATTTAAGGTAATATTTAGATACAAAATGATCATGTAACTTACCTTGCTGATTATTATGTTCAGATAAAAATCTGTTTCAACACATTCTTCATGGGTTTAGATTCCCAGCTGATATAGACTAGAAGCATCCCTCTGTACCTCTGCTCAGCCTCTCTTCACTGGAAGCTGTCAAGGAAAAGAGCAGCATTTTAGACTTTCCTATCGACCTCAAGGAATGCTGGAATCAAGAGGTGCATTCCTGAAATGTATCCAATGCATGTTTCAATCTTAAATTCCAATAATACTACAAACAGGAAAGGACTACCTATTTCTGAAAGTTTGGCAAAATCAGGTCAGTGAATATTATCCAACGAAACCAGAAAATGCTGGAATAACTCAGCAGGTCTGACAGAAGGGTCACCCTGACTCAAAACATTGGCTCTGGCTCTGTCTCCATCAGATTCCAGCATCTGCAGTACTTTGTCTTTTATCTCAGTGGACGTTGACATTTGACTCCACCTATCTTGTTGACTTTGGATTTATCTATTTATCTGCGTGGATAGTGCAACGGTGGAAAGAATACATTCCAGTTAAGAGGAGGAGGAAATTTTGCAGGTAATCAAGTTAAATGGTGCCTCCTGCCAGCCAAAGCTGAAGCATGTTTAACAGTGTGAGGAGTGTTGACATTGACAATCAAGGTCTAACTTGTGGTAGCACAGCAATTGGCAACTTTGTTCGCTTGCCTTTCAAACAAATAACACATGCTTTGCTGTGCAACAAAGTAATTTCAGATTGAAAGACACAACACAATATCCAGTGTATGTATTCTTGGTGTATTATCAATTGTGCTAGGCCAACCTTTCTGTGCTGGTTGTGGATGTGCCCTATCATATCTAAATTCTATCTACGCCACTACATCAATAAATATTTTAAAAATCATAAATACATAGATAAATATATAGAAACCTCCTGTCGCCCATCATTGTTTTTCACCTGCCAGATGAACTCATTTTCAGTCAGCAATTCTCATTTCACTGCACCCAACTAGTCTCTGTCTAAAAAAACATGTAAAGCCAGTAGTTTCTTTGTCTTTCCAAACATGCCAGGGCCAACTTTGCTTAAATCAGAGCTCTCAAACTGAGCCCCAACTCTTTAACTTTCTTCAGTCAACATCTCACTAAAGAATTTCACAACTTCTCATGCCCTCGAGCTAAGGATGTTTGTTTCAACAGTACTTATGTTCAGAGATGCTTCTCTCCACGTCATTCACAAAGCAAACTGAGGGAAATTTATTTTCATTTCTATATATGGAAAACATTGTAATGTTTTCTCACTGATCTTAATATCCTACAGTGCAGAAGGAGGCCATTTGGCCCATCAAGTCTGCACTGACCACAATCCCACCCACACCCTATCCCCATAACCCCATGCATTTATCCTACTAAGTGCCCCTGAGACTAAGGGGCAATTTAGCATGGCCAATCCACCTAACCCGCACACCTTTGGACTGTGGAGGAAACTGGAGCATCCAGAGGAAACCCACGCAGACACAGGGAGAACGTGCAAACTCCACACAGTGACCCAAGCCGGGAATCGAACCCGGGTTCCTGGCATTGTGAGGCAGCAGTGCTAACCACTGTGCCATCATGCCTTCTATAATTTCCCTCCCCCTCTTTTCCCTTATTTGTCTAGGATCTTTATTTACATGTGAGAATTATACAAAACTGGGCAATTGAGGAACAACATTCGGGGAGATGGTGGCGCAGTGGTAATGTCACTGGACTATTAATCCAGAGGCCCAGGCTAGTGCTCTGGAGACACGAGCACCAAATCCCATCATGGCAGCTGGTGGAATTTAATTTGTAATTCAGTGAAAGCCAGCCTCAATAATGGTGACCATTAAATTACCATCAATTATTGTAAAAAATTTATCTGGTTCATTAATGTCTTTTAGGTACAGAAATCTGCCATTCTTGTCTGGTCTGACCTATATTTGACTTCAGACCCTGGGCTATGTGGTTGACTCTTCACTGCCCTCTGAAATGACTGAGCAAGTCACTCAGTTCAAGAGCAACGAGGGATGGGCAAAAAAATATGCTGGTCTCGTCAGTGATAACCACATCTCGTGAAAGAGTAAATATTTTTTAAAATTATGCAATAAGAAAGAAGATGTGAGCAGGGTTCAGAGACTGGCAGATGGCGTTGTGTTATTTATTGAGATGCAAGCTGCTGGAGGCACTTACTTAAACATGAACAGCACTATGATAACAATCAGGAAATCTGTTTTACTGATGTTGAGTTGAGAGTTAAATATTAGTCAGACAAGGGAGAACTTTCTTATTTTCTTTGAAATAGTGATCTTTTCAGGCATACAACTGAATGGGCAAGAAACCCGCCTTATCTCAAATAACTTAGTTTGCTTTGCAATTATAAATAAATTCGGAAGAAATTGTGTAAGATGATTGATGAATAATGGAAGTAAAGGAACAAAAGAGAAAAACAAATGCATAAACACTTAATGGTGAAGAAGAAAATTGAGTGGTAATTTGGTGATCACGATATAGGTGACAGACTGAACACAAAGATAGATGAAATAAATTTTATTATAAAAATACACTTCCACTTGTTAAACTATTAGTGAGTCAGCTTCAAGGATGCTTGGAGTTCTGCCGGTACAAGTCAGTGTCCCCATTCCAGTTAACAGAGAGAATGAATCAATACCTGAGTAAATGTTCCCTTTAACCAAAATCCCAATTAACACTATGTCCACTGGAAGAAGCTATGTGAGGAGATTATAATTGTTCGCGCTTTCAAATGATCCATTTTAATTAGGTTGTTCTGACATTCACGGCTGAGAAAATCAGAAGTTGCCCACAAGACACCCATATCAGTCAAATCAACTGATAGCGAAAACTTCACAGAAAATATTGCTGCAATCACTGAGACATGATTGAACAAAGGGCAGGACTGGCAACTCAATATTCCAGGGTGTAGAAGTTTCAGGTGTGAAAGGAGTGTGATCTAAGTGAGGAGGGAAAATTACATTACTGATAAAAGAGACCATCACTGCAGTAATGAGGGAAGATGTCTTAGAAGGCTCTTCAAATGGGTGGAGCTTAGAAATAAATAAGGGACAATCACTTTGCTGAGATTATACTACAGGCCTCCCAACAGTCAGAGGGAAATAGGGGAGCAGATATTTAGGCAAATCACAGAGAGGTGTGAAAGGAATAGGGTTATCGTAGTAGGGGATTTCAACTTCACCAATATTAACTGGAATTGCATTAGTGTGAAAGGATTAAACAGGATGGCATTTTTAAAGTGCATCCAGGAGAGCGTTCTGTGCCAGTACATAGATAGTCCTAGGTCTAGCACTACCCCAACTGTACTAAGGTGGGGCAGTGCTAGACCGAATCCTAGGGAATGAAGCCAGGCAAAGGGTCGAAGTGTCAGTGGGCAAGCATTTTGGAAATCGTAAGCGTAACTCTGAGTTTCAAAGTCATTACGGAAAGGGAGAAGAATAGTCCAGAAATCAAGTGTCTGAATTGGGGAAAGGCCAAATTCAATATCATTAGACAGGACCTGGCAAAAGTAAACTGGGAGCAGCTACTTGCAGGCAAATCTACATTTAGGAAGTGGGAGTCTTTTAAAAGTGAAGCAACGAGAGTTCAGAGCCAATTTGTTCCTCGAAGAGTGAAGATGGCAAGTCCAGGGAACCCTGGATGTCAAGAGATATTGAGGGTTTGATAAAAAGAGCAAAAGAAGCATATGATAGGTACAGAGCACGAAAAATGGGGGAGACCCTTCAGGAGTAAAGAAAGTGTAGGGAGGTGCTCATAAAAGAAGTTAGCAGGGCAAAGAGGGGCCAGAAATTTAATTGGCAGATAAGATTAAGGAAAACCTCAAGGTATTTTACAGCATATCCAAATTCAACCTGTCCAATACCAGGGTCACTAGGTTGATTAATTTGTTATATCCATTGTCTTTCATTGTATACCTGTGGCAATATTCTCCAGCCTCCCAGCCGCATGTTTCCCATCGGCAGGAATTCCCTTTGACGTCACTCCACACCAGCGGGAAACCCGCAGGTGCTGCTGTCGGGACCGGAAAATCCTGCTGGAATGAACGGCAGGAGAATTCTAGCCCTGATGTTAAATATTTGAAGTGAAATAAAGTCCTTAAATTACACTTTGAGTCTATATTATGTCTTTGGCTGCAATGGAAATCTGGGCTGGTTTTCACGTAACCCCCCTGGCATGCTTTTGCTGGGGTGGTGGGGTGCATACCAAACCTGATGGTTGGCTGACCCATTGTTTTTCTGGTATCCAAAATCCATTCCCCATAATATAGTGGGTAGGTAAGACATCCGCTAATCTGCCTGCTCTGAGGCCTTTTGAAACCCTTAACTACCCATTTAATCAATAATTAAAGGTCTAATTCTGCCTCTGCCACCACAGTACGGTTGGTGGTGAAAGGTGGAACAAAGTGGGCAGGTCACATTTTCACCAACTCTGGTGAAATCACAGGAAGGAGGGTGCTGTGCGCATCAGAGGCACTGCTCCCTACCCCACCCCTCCTTTGTGCCTCCCTCACAGCCTTCAAAACCCAAACTCCAACCCTCCCCCCACCCAAGGATGCCCGATCCCTCCCTGCCCCAAATTCCTGGCCTTACCTGAGTCCAGTAGCCATGTTGTTTCCTTTGTGGCACTGCCGGTAGCCTTTTCTAAAGGTGGACAGTTCACGTAAAATTCCCCCCCATGTTTACTTTATCCAGAAGTTTAGGCAAACAAACCAGGATTCAGCACCAACTTTAGTGGATACCTAATCCAGTTAAAACATTCTCAAATGATAAGGATATCCCCTCGGATTAGGATGGGACCTTATGTTGAGTTTTTGTCTTCACAGGTACACACTGACCTGCTGTGTATTTACAGCAATCTTTTTTTAAAACAGTGTATATAATGTAATTTCAAAGTTGTGGCTTAAGTCCTTCCCTGAAAAATTGAATGAGTTCAAAAGACCAGTAAGCCTTTGTCCTAAATGTAATCAGATTCTAGATTCCCCAAAGAACAAGTAATTTTCATCTACAGATTCCATTTCAACCACAATGACAAAGTTGCTTTTTCCAATTGCAATCATGTGACAAAAGCTTTCTATTAGGGAAGACTGTGGAGAGACAGATGGGTGAATAAAATCATCCAGAGGTATAGGGAGAGAGAGAAAGATCGGAGCAAAGAAAGAACATATGAGGGAGAAATAGATCATGCAAGTAAATCAAAGGACAGAGGGTAAGATCGAGCACAAAGCAAAGTCACAAAGATCAAAGATGTAGAAAATTCACCAGGAATAATATCTCAGAAAATGCTCTAAAAATATAATAAACATTTATGACCAAGTTATAGTTACTTCCTGTAATTGTACCTTGCATCCTGTAACTTTTTCCCTAGTTAAAATTTCTCCATCACACTTTGTTAACTGGGGCTTGAAGGAAAACTAGAACATATCAGAACTGAAGAGATAGCAAGTATACAAAGCAAAGAGAGGGAAAGCAGCTAAAAGCAATTACCAATGAGAACCTGCTGAAATTTTACGAAAACAGCCAATTCTGAAAGGCCAATTGAGAAACACATCAATAAAAGTAAGAAGATAAACAGTTTCATCTACTTTTCTCCGTTACTGAAATTTCTAATGTCAAAATAAGATTCTTAACAAAAAAAACATCAAAAAAATCATAATATGATTAAATTTGCCCATTGAATTTAATGTTCATTTTTTAAGCTTCATTGAGGTTTTCCTCTCAGCCCCCCCGCCTGTCACAAAATCTGGGCTACAAGTTACTTATCCCTTGAACAGTTGAACAGAGTTGCCAACGCACTTGTGAATAATGAGTATGTGCAGTTTGAAGAATTTCCAAGCATACATCATCGGGATTCTCTAGGTGGAAGGAAAGGGTGCTCACTCTCATCCTGTAACTGTCTCCAGTTCTTTTTCTTTTAAACAACTTCAAAGCAAATAGAAGCAATCTCAAAACTTTTTATGTCTGGCAATGTTCACATTTAAATGATTAATAACTGCTCATTTTCTCTTGTACGCGATTTACTTTCGCTTCCAAGTGTTCCTTGGATTAGCCACACCTTAGTCCACCATCCACAAAACTTACCCACACCCCCTACCAACCACGTCCTGACCCTGCAACACTTTGAATGTTCACAAACGTCTACGTTACCCTCTTAATGCTGCTAGATCTTAGGTATCTCCCTCTAATGCTGTCAGACCATAGGGCCCCACATCTCCTTGTACTTCCTAATAGCCTGACCACTTTTTTGCAGCACTTATATTTGCGTTCATGCTAGGCAGCAGTGTCTATAAACAGACAAGCTTTCTTATAAACTAAAACCTATATTTTATTCTCCTCTTTATCCAGGCAAGTGTGCACAGCTTTAACAATTAACCACAAACTACATTGTTAACTGAGAAAAATATGTAGGTTTCCATCACATGCACTTCGTCAAGTTCTTGGAGGAAAGAAGCAGTAATATTTGGTAAGATATGTTCAGAATTAGAACTGTGCATGCTGTTAAAATGTGGATTCCTTTCTTCCCCTTCTAGGCTCTCTCTGCTGGTACATGTGTATATGGTAGCCTGAAGTGGACAAAGTGCATAATGCAATTTTCAACACTCCACTTCTTAATGAATAGCACATTTCAATGGTTTGTTTCCAAAAGTGTAAAAAATAAACTTAAGCATTACATGAACATTCAACTTCAACAGTAACATCATTACATGTTCTAACTTTGCTATTAATTTAATAATGTACTTCATCATGTTCAGTGAAATAAAAGATCTGTTCACCAACATCATAATTTCAGTATGATTGATCGACATTTGCTCTGACAAGTAAGGTATCATCTGACATCAAGTGTGGTCTTGTTCATCTTACATTCCTCATTTGAGAGGTAGACGTTGGAATCAGATTCTATTATTCCAAATGGCATTTTCAGTGCTTTGAAGAGCAACATGTTTCATGTGATGGTTTGTGAACCGTACTTAACAGTGATCATTCACCCTTTTGTGTTGGTGACGACAAATGGCTGGATTTTACAAGGGGTTATTTACTTTCCAACTTGACCATCATATTTCATAACTGCATTATCTTCTGGCTTTAGTGATGTAGCTCTAGATTTCATGTTTCATTCTGCATTTACTTTCATTTGACATTTCTCTTTTCAATTGCATTTGTACAAAATAGCTCATGAAGATGTTTGCACCATGGACCATGTGGTCCATTCTTGGGAACCATACCTTTTCCCAATGGAATTGTTTGGCTTTGAGAATCCCTTGATGACCTCCATGCGCTATATTGACAGGACATTCCCTCAAAGAGTGTAGAATGGCAATACAGTTACTGCGTAACACAAGATTAGATATGGTCGTAATAGTGAGCTCATTTCAAATATTGTGAAGATCTTGTAGTGACTTCATTTGTCGATGCTTTATCAATCATATCTCTTCAGTCTTGTAATTCCATAGCTGTGATACATAGGTGCAAGAATTCATCTCATTTTGTTGCTTTGATCACAGCTAGTTTTAGCGACTTTGGCATTGAATTTAGGCTTACGTAGTTAAAATGTTGTTTAACAATCTTCCCATTGGAACTGATAGGAATCATTGACCCAGCAACAGATATCATTGGGTTGAGCTTGCCTGGCCTCCTTCAAATGGTTTGCAATTTTCCCAAGGAAATTCTAAGTGCCCAATGAGCGTGAAAACTTCCCTTTTTTTAGGCAATCTTAGTTAAATGAACTTACAACACTCTATGCAATACAGAGGCCATCAGGTGATTCACGCCAGTGGCGGGGGGAGGGATGGGGGGAAGACTCTAAACCTGCCAGAGAGGCCAGCAGCAGACTGGGCATGTGCCAATCTCCCAGTATACTGTATACTGGGAGATTGATTGACATTCAAACACCCACCACCTCCCACTCCGATCACCGGCCTCTCGATTGCCAGCTCCTCTCCCACACTCCAACCCCCCCATCGCTGGTCATTGCCGGCCCCAACCTCTGATGGCCAGCCCCAGCCTCACTAAACAGATGCACATGATGTTATAAATATTTAAATCACTTCATAAACAAAGGTCAAGCATTGGGGTGATTGGTTCCATTGCAGTTGATATAACTATTTCAACGACTGAGAATCTGCTGTAATTGTCAGTGACAAAAAGCAGGTGTTCACCAGTGTGTGAATCTGCAAAATCAACACTAACATCAACCCATAATGCTGGAGGTAATTCAGACATCTTGAGAGGATCATGAAGATTTGACATTGTCGTTGCTTGACAAGGCAAACACCGGTTGACTTTGTGATCCACCATGTGGTCCATTCTTGGGAACCATACCTTTTCCCAATGGAATTGTTTGGCTTTGAGAATCCCTTGATGACCTCCATGCGCTATATTGACAGGACATTCCCTCAAAGAATGTAGAATGGCAATACAGTTACTGCGTAACACAAGATTAGATATGGTCGTAATAGTGAGCTCATTTCAAATATTGTGAAGATCTTGTAGTGACTTCATTTGTCGATGCTTTATCAATCATATCTCTTCAGTCTTGTAATTCCATAGCTGTGATACATAGGTGCAAGAATTCATCTCATTTTGTTGCTTTGTTCACAGCTAGTTTTAGTGACGTTGGCATTGAATTTAGGCTTACGTAGTTAAAATGTTGTTTAACAATCTTCTCATTGGAACTGGTAGGAATCATTGACCCAGCAACAGATATCACTGGGTTGAGCTTGCCTGGCCTCCTTCAAATGGTATCATTTGGGTGTCCGAACTCTATTCAAGTAGATGGTGTGCTGTGTAGATTGTTGAACAGGCTTACTAGTGGGTTATGATCGATTATTACTTCAAACTCATTTCTATACAAGTCGAGATGTAAGTGTGAGGTACGCCATGTGATTGAGAGCTCATCTCTCTGTAGGTGAATAATGCTGTTTCACATTAGCAATCTACTTGATATCACAACGATTGATGCATTGCCTGCCTTGCCTTTATGAATGAAAAATGCACCTAACCCAATTAAGCTTGCATCCATGACTAGCTGGATGGCTTTTATGCAACTTGTTAACAGCTGCTGAATAATTTGGTGTACAGCTTTTTTGTATGGTTCAGTCCACTCGCACTTGGTGATCTCTTTTTTCAGATCACAGACAGGGCAGATAATGTAGCAAGGTCAGGAGTAAAGCATCTACAGTACAAGATGAATCCTAGGAGAATCCAAACTTCCTACATGCTCTGTAGCGTTTGCAACAGTTTCAACGTTCTGTGGATCAGGTGATATGCCTTCTCTGATAAAAAAAAGATGACTGGCTCAATTCTCTGCATTCCAAGTTTCATAGCTCATCAACGCCATTCGAGAAAATATTCATGCATCTACTCTCACCCCTTGTCCCAGCTACCCATGAATTCCCCAGCCCCTACCTGCCATCCCCCTCCATTATCAAGAACCTCCACCACCCTACAGAATCATCCATTGCGTTTTATGACATTCACTCATAAATCTGCAGAAAATTACTTGCCTGACCCTCTAACAGTTTTTTTTAAAGAAGGCGAGTGGTGGGGGACATGGGGGTTTACCCTTATCAACAAAAATCATAGAATTCCTACAATGCAGTCGGAGACCATCTGGCCCATCGAGCCTGCACCGACAACAATCCCATCCTGTACCCCACACATTTACCCTGCTAGTCACCCTGATGCTAAGGGGCAATTTAGCATGGCCAATCAACCTAATCCACACATCCTTGGACTTGGGGAGGAAACCGGAGCACCCGGAGGAAACCCACGCAGACACGGGGAGAATGTGCAAACTCCACTCAGGCAGTGACCCAAGGCCAGAATTGAACCGTGGTCCCTGGCACTGTGAAGCAACAGTGCTAACCACTGTGCCACCCTGAGAAATGGCTGCTGAATGGCTTTCTAGTGCTCAGTGTATCCTAGTGACAGCAAAGTGCTGAGAACGTAGTTGCTGAAAATGTACTGCAGATTATTTATCATATTCTCAATCAGTGTTGACACTCAAACTCTTAAAAGCTCCATAAACATGAAAGTAATCAGCCTTCTTCCATTATTTACCCCATCTATATGTGAAGTGCTTCATAAAGAATGCTGCTCCATGCAGCACGGCCGTTTCATATTCAATCCCTTCGAGGAGAACTCCCAGGGTAATTTCCCTGCCATTTAACTTGTTTTTTTTATTTTTGCTTGGGCTAAATAATTTATCAGGTGATAAAAGGTAAGTTGTTCATCACCTACTCTGCCCAAGTCTATGCTAAGTATTGCAAAGCCATTTGCTTTAATGAAGGTTTACATTAATGAAGTTCCTAGTACTTGACACAATCATAATTTAGGTGCAAAAGACAGAAGGCCACAAAATGTGGCCAGTTACTCGTAAAAGTGTGTGTTGTTAAATGCTGTTGTAAGATTATAAAAGAAACATGAGTTGTAACTTTAATGGGGTTCATTCACTCAACAAAATTTCTTTGAAATATTCAACCTTCTTTTCACCAGAAGAATTTTCAGTCAAACTCCAATCATTAAGTGCCTGGGAATCAATTCAGCAATCAAATACAAAATATTTAAACAGCAAATCACTGGGCAAACCACTACTTGGTTCCCTGTTGTAATCTCTATTTAATTAACATCAGAAACAGAAGGAGACTTCACTGTTAGTCATTTATCAGAATCCACAACATTCACCTATTTTTCCCTTGGTCGCTGATCATGGTGCTGTTCGTTCCAAGAACTTTTCTATATATTTTTCCTGGGGAGGGATTGATCACGTTATTTCACATGTGACAAGGAGATGACACAGGAACAAAGGCAATCTGAAACATCAGAGCTTGCGTTTCAGATCAGTGAAGAAGGGTTCTGATGAAAAGTCACAATCAACCATTTCTCTCTCCACAGATGCTGCCTCACCTGCTAAGTAATTCCAGCATTATATGTGACACAGGAAAACTGATCCCATGGTCCCACGCTCCCAACAAGGAGTGGCATCATAGGGAATGTTTCACAAACACAAAGTTCGACATTTCACCCAGTGAAATGAATGAAGAGAAAATCAGCAGCAGCGACTCCATGACTTCTTGCAAAGTGTTCCCTTACAAGTGCTGCTTCCTGGCGGGTGATCAGCCCTGGGAAATCGTCTACATCAAGTTATTGGAAATGTTTAATTTTTGTACGGAACATATTTTTAAGTGCCTTTTAATACAATTTTAATTTCCTTTCATAGCAGCTGACACAATCAATCTGCAGTCATTTGCAAAGCCTGTTTTAATATGATATGCATCCAGTATGAAGGATCTGACCATTACCTTTGAATTTATAATCTAAAAGGTCCTCTGACGTTTATTGTAGAGAGTCAGAAATTGAATTCCTGCAAGAGAGAGAGCCTGGAAAAGGATTTCACCTCTCCACTAAAATCATATAAAGAGACTTTGTAAGAGATCCGTGATTTGTAATAAATAATTTCCTAACCCATTTAATAAATGTTACATCAACAGAAATAAATCTCTGCATGTAGTATATAATGAGGGATTTATTTTCTTGTTTTAGGGCACAGGTTTGTTTCACAATGAATGCCAAAGAAACATAAAAAGATAACCTATTTGCATTTTACCTTCTTCTGCATTTACCAAAAAAATGCATTAAGCATTATATATTATTTAGAGCCTTTCTACAAACTTGAATAGCATTACAGTCCTTCTAGAGCTTATTATTTATCTATATAGAATATAGTTTCTTTCTGCGTTCTAAGTATAAACTTATATAAAAGAAAGTCTATTGTTTTAATCATTTTAATTGCAGTATTAAATGCAAAGAATTATACCAATGGATTCTATACTTGCTAATTTCGGATATTCAGCTGTATTTATGTTTGGTAGTCTGACAGGTACTTGCTAGTTATATTTGTGGGAGATCAGCCAGTATGTGGCATACACCAATTTTGATTTTTAAACTATCTCACATTCTCCCCATGTCTGCGTGGGTTTCTTCCAGTTGTTCCGGTTTCCTCCCACAGTCCAAAGATATGCAGGTTAGGTTGATTTGCCATGCTAAATTGACCCTAGTGTCAGGGGATTAGCAGGGTAAATATGTGGGGTTACGGAAATAGGGCCTGGGTGGGATTGTGGTCGATGCAGACTCAATGGACCGAATGGCCTATTTCTGCACTGTAGGGATTCTATGAACACAAACTGAAAACCTTGTTTTGGTATTTTATACAAAAAGATGCATGACAGAATCCTGCTGAGGCACATTTGATAGCACCTTTCAAAACCACGACCTCAAACACCTAAAGAACAAAGGCAGCGGGTGCATATGGGGATGCAAGTTTTCCTCCAAGCCACCATTGTGACTTGGAAATATATCACCGTTCCTTCAATGGTGCCAGAACTTCTTACCTAAGAACACTACCTACACCACTTAGAATGTAGTGGTTCAAGAATGGAGTTGACCACTTTCTCTGAGGCCATTAGAGATGGGTAATAAATCAATGCTCACATTCCATGACAACTGAAAGAAACTCTACTACCTGTGATTATAGCTACCCTGGAAGTTTTGTTCTTGGTAATTTTCTTTCGGAAGGAACTGATCTGATAAAAGTTTCCAGAGGTTACAGACAAAGGTATAATTTTGAAGCTATAGGCTGCTACCCTGTTTAAACTCTTCAGTTATCAGCAATATGTCAAGGTTCAGGCTTCTCATATAGGTGGAGGCCTATAGTGCAGAAAATGCAGAAGGCACATCCAATGCAGAAAATGTTAATATGTAGTTAAGTTGCATCATAACTTAGAACATAGAACATTACAGCGCAGTACAGGCCCTTCGGCCCTCGATGTTGCGCCGACCAGTGAAACCAATCTAAAGCCCCTCTAATCTACACTATTCCAATATCATTCATATGTTTATCCAATAACCATTTGAATGCTCTTAACGTTGACGAGTCCACCACTGCTGCTGTTTTTTCAATTCTTTATTCTGTTACAAACCTTTTTCCATTATTAAATATTCATCTTGCTGATTATGGACGGTATGGTGGCACAATGGGTAGCACTGCTGCCTCACAGTGCGAGGGACCCGGGTTCAATTCCCGGCTTGGGTCACTGTGTGGAGTTTGCACGTTCTCCCCGTGTCTACGTGGGTTTCCTCCAGGTGCTCTGGTTTCCTCCCAGTCTGAAAGAAGTGCTGGTTAGGTGCATTGACCCAAACAGGTGCCGGAGTGTGACAACTAGGAGAATTCCACAGTAATTTCATTGCAGTGTTAATGTAAGCCTTACTCGTGACTAATAAATAAACTTTAACACAAGATCACAGACAAATGCACTTTCAGAGAATATTATGAATGGCTTCACTGGCTCACGTTTTCTGGTTGTTGCTGTTGACTGCCCATCTTTGACTGATTTTCAGATCATGTTTACCAGTTGCCGATTGATACACTGTGGTTTCTAACCTGCTTATTTGTGATTTGCTGCTGTTTTAGTGATGTGAAATCCTTAATATAATCAGGTGCAAATGAGATAGTAAATTTGAAGTATGATGCAGGAAAATGGAAGAAAACACGCTATGCAAAGCAACTCAAATCTTAGCTTTATAAATGTCTTTTAAGTGAATGGAGAGAAACAAAATGTGGAAAGGTTTAAAAGGAGGGAGTTGTGGAGAGTAAAGTTGGGGTTGCTGAAGACTCTGCCACCAAATGGTGGGAGGATGCATAGAACAAGGATGTAATATGCTTACAATTAGAGTCTGTATTCCCACTGTTACCCAAAGATCTTGGATGAGTAGACCAGCTATCTGCCCTTACATTCCTTTCAGGGTAGAAAGGCAAAAAAGTGGGAACACAGATGATTCCTGTCTATTCCTTTTTCTAGCTGAGCCGGGGGGACAGAAATTAGACTTTTTAAGATGACATGCTGCAGGGACTCACTCATTAAAATGTACATTTTACATCTGGGTCTGTGCATTTTGATGAGTCCCTTAACATGGGTTATTGAACTACGGCGGGGGGTACATCATGACATAGTGATAATGTTACTGGACTTGTAATCTAGAGACCTAAACTAACACTCCGGAAACATGAGTTCAAATCCCATCACAGCAACTGGGGGAATTGAAATCTAATAAATAAATATTAATTAGACTCACTGCAACTGAAAGTTATCTGATCTGGCCCACGTGTGACTGGCCCTATGTGGTTGACTCTTAACTGCCCTCGAACAGGGAGGGAGGTAAATGGGAGGTTGGGGGGGGGGGGGAGAATCGGCTGGAAGAGTTGAACAGGGGGGAGTGTGATTGCCAAATGGAGTGAACATGGAGGCAATCGGCTGAGGGGTGTGTAAGTGGACCCCTAATGGGATGGTAACATTTTTTAAACCAGTAGATATTAAGGCACTGACAGAACTAGCAGCATTCAGTTAAGTGACTTTGAAAAGTCAAGATAGGAATCAGCTTCCGGATTTCATGGACAATAAAAAACCATTATGCTGAGGGGTAGAATTCAATTGGCTAAAGTATTTAAGTATTTGACATGTATTATTGTTGATTTGTGTACCATGAAGATGATTGATTTAAAGCTATTGAAAGGCGTGAATGATTGATAAGAAAATACTATAATTGATCTGTTTTTGATTGTATATGTTAGATTCATTGGAGAGGTTTTACTACTCCAAGTCAAAGCTAATTAACCCTTTGATGAACCCCTGGCGGCTGCTGGTTTAAATAAAGTTGTCTTTATACAAAGATATCTGCCTCGTGAATCTCGTATTGTCTGATGTTTGGGCAGTACCGGTCACCTCAGGTATCCCACAACTGGGGCGATTGGCCAGAAGTGGTGATCGGCTGGGGGGGTAGCGATCATCCAGGAAGAGTGAACGGGACAGGGTTGATCAGCCAGAGGGTGAACAGGGGGGCAATTGGCCAGGGGGTGTGGGGGGATGAACGGGGTCTCGATCGATGGGGGGAGGCCATGATCAGGGAGTGGAAGTGCAATGTCCAAGGGGTGGGGGGAGTAACTTATCTCTCTGTGCACTAACTGTTTACACTTGTACCCAGTTAGTGCATTGGGAGATCAGGCACATGTGCAATGACATTCTCTAGCATTCAGCAGTTGGCTTCTCAGTGTGAATAGACTTATCCACTCCCCATAGTGGCGAGAATCACACTTTGCCTCTTTTTTTTTTAAGTGGCACAAGATTTTAATTTTTCTACTGCTGAAAAAATGGGTCTGAAATTCTCCTGTTTTCATGGTTTTCAGCACTTAATTTTTTTTGGTAAGATCACCGCCATTATTTTAATCACTATAATCGATGCTCAGAGTGACCAATGCAGTATATTTCAATCCTATCTACAGGTGGGTGGGAACAAACTGGTAATGTCACTGGATCAGTGGTCCTTGTGGAGACAAAGCTCTGATTCATCACTTGAGGATATTGTCCATCATGTTGAGTAGCATTACCATCAATTTCTATCTTGCAGCTCAAACTTGGTATCCTTGAGGCACAGGGGGCCATCAACCGCAACAGAAATGTATTTAATCACAATCTGTAACCCATGTCCTGGCATATCCCTTAACCAAGCATTACTATCATGCCAGGGAACCAATTCTGGTTCACTAAAGAATGCAAGAAAGCATGCCAGTAGCAGCACCGGGCATATCTAAAAATGAGGTGCCAATGTGGCCAAGTTACAACACAAGACTACATGCATGCCAAACAGTGGAAACAGCATGAGATAGCCAGAACTAAGCAATCCCATAGCTAATAGATCAGATCTAACCTCCATAGACCTATCGCATCCAGTTGTGAATGGTGGTGGACAATTAAACAGCAAATGGAGGAGGAGGCTCCACAGATGTCTCCATCCTCCACACATCAGTGCAAAAGATAAGACACAACATTTGGAACCATCTTCAACAAAAGTACTGATAATCCAGCTCAGCTTCCTCCCGAGATCCCCAGCATCACAGATGCCAGTCAAATCAATTCGCGCCACATGGTATCAAGAAGTGGTTGTAGGTATTGGACCTGACTATGGGCCATGACCTGACAATATTCTGGGAATATATTGAAGATTTGTGCTAACCATTTGCAACTTCTCAAGTATCGAAGCAGTCCAAGTCCACATACAACAGGACATGAACAACAATCAGGCTTGAGCTGATAAATGGCAAATAACATTCTCAGCACACAAGTACCAGACAATGTCCATCAACAAGGGAGAATCTAACCACCCCCACTTGACATTCAATGACATTACCATCACTGAGTCCCCACCATCCTGGGGGTCACTATTGACCAGAAACTTAATGGACCTATGCATAAAATATGTGGTTATAAAAACAAGTCAGAGGCTGGGAATTCTGCAGAGGGTAACTCACCTCCCAACTCTCCAAAGCCTGTCCACAATCCATAGATCAGGACTGTGGTAGAATACTCTCCACTTGCCTGAATGAGTGAACTCCATCAACACCCAAGAAGCTTGACACCATACAGGATGAAGCAACCCACTTGATCAGCATTCTACCTACCATCTTCACTCTTCCACCGTTGGCACACAATGGCGGAATAGTGCACCATATACAAAATGCATGGCAGCAACTCACCAAATCTCATTCAATATCACCTTCCAAACACAGCCTACACCTGGAAAGGAAAGGGTAGTAGGTGAATGGGAACACCACCACCCCCAAGCAGCCCTTCAAGCATGACACTATCCTGACTTGGAGTAATATCACCATTCCTTTACTGTCACTAGACCAGAAACCTGGAACTCCCTTCCTAACAGCACTGTGGGTGTCCCTACACCACATGGACTGCAACGGTTCCAGAAGGCAACTCACCACCACATTCTCAAGGGCAATTAGGGATGGGTAATAAATATTGACCTCACCAACAATGCTCACATCCCATGAACAAAAAACAAAATTACAGGAACTGATAATATTCAACATTTCACAAAGCCCATGTGGTGATCACTGGTTACAGGTAAAACATGCTGCTATTTCTAGTGACTATTTTATTAGTCACACCTAAAAACAAGATGGAATAAATATTGGTCGAGATAACTTCTTCACAAAAACTATTTATTGAATCAGAAGACATCGCATGTACTTAAGCACTCAACCATTTGAATTTGTGTTAATTTAATTTATAAGGGTTGAATCTTTGGTTTTTGAATGTTGATCCAAAACCAGAAAACCCCATCCGAGGTTAATGGACCTTTGCATGGTCCGCCTCCCTGCCCGCTACAATTCCCGTGGCAGGCAGGATGGGAAAATTCCCCCCAAAGAGTTTTACAGCACAGAGAGGCCCTTTGGCCCATCGTGTCTGTGCCAGTTATCAAGCACCTATGTATTCGAACCCCATTTTTCAGCCCTTGGTCTGTAGCCTTGTATGCTAAGGCATTTCAGTTGCTCTTCTAAATGCTTCTTAAATGTAGTAAGGGTTCCTGCCTCTACCATACTTTCAGGCAGTGAATTCCAGATTCCCACCACCCACCGGATGAAAGTTTTTCCTCAAATCGCCTCTAAATCTTCTGACGCTTACCTTAGATGTCACATTTCTGTTTGGAAGAGCTATAAAGATGATCAAGGAGCCAGTCCATATCTGGTGCAATTTTGTTAATTAAAAATACACTGGGTGGCATGGTGGCAAGCACTGCTGCCTCACAGTGCCAGGGACTTGGGTTCGATTCCAGCCTTGGGTGATTGTGTAGAGTTTGCACATTCTCTCTGTATCTGCATGGGTTTCCTCTGGGCACTCCCATTTCCTCCCACAGTCCAAAGATGTGCAGGTTAGGTGGGTTGGCCATGGTAAATTGCCCTTTAGTGTCCAAAGGTGGGCCTGGCTAAGATGTTCTGTCAAGGAGTCGGTACAGATTCGATGAGCCGAATAGCCTCCTTCTGCACTGTAGGGATTCTATGATACACATTTTTTTGAACCCCATGAATATTCGAGATAACACTATTGCAGGTAGCCTTGCGTTGCCATGTTTCATTGAAAGTATGTTTCTCTTGTACTGGTCGTATAGTAAATCCCCATGTTTTAAAGCATCATCTTAATCCTGAACTACCATTTGCACATTTATTATTTTTTCAGACCTCTTCCTTCTTTGGGTCGATGTAAATCCAATTATATGTCACCTTCCCCCCACCAATCATTTCGAGGGCTTCCCAGATAAAAGATTGAAGATTATGGATCTCGCATTGACAGTGGCAAGATTGTTTACTTTAGAATCCACTTCTCAGGAAACAAGATCCTTTGGTAATGAGTTATTGAACCTTCCTCAAGAATTTCTTTCATGATCAAGAAGTGCGACTGTAGTAATAGTTACTGAGGCGTGATCCGGGATTATAATTGACTCAGGCGAGACACACTGATGAGAGAATGTGAAATTATTTGGCTGACGAGGTTTCTGTCAGTCCACGAGTCCACATTGTGGCGGAGGGAGGAATAAGCAGCAGTTATGCCCCTGCTTTCACACTGTGTGGTTCGGGCAATAGTCCCCTCACAATGGGGAAGGGGGACATCTATGTCCCTGTTTCTTGTGGTCAATAGGGAATGCAGGTGACTGGGTTCGACCTTCAGGGCCCATTGATTATTTCATTCAATGCTGCTGTAGCACAGAATGCACTGACATTAAATATTATCAAAGCTAATTACCGCAGATGCTGGAATTTGAAATAGAAACAGAAAACGCTGGAAAATGTCAGCAGGTCTGACAGCATCTGTGGAGAGCAAACAGAGCTGACGTTTCGAGTCAGGATGACCCTTCATCAGAGCTAATATTAACACTTGTCACCTTAAATTACTGAATTTGAAGCCACGAAGGTATAAATGGTTCTACCCGACTCATTGTGGGAGAGAGGGCATGGTTTAAAGTTTATTTATTAGTGTGACAAGTAAGCTTACATTAACACTGCAATGAAGTTACTGTGAAAATTCCTTAGTCGCCACACTCCAGCACCTGTTTGGGTACACTGAGGGAGAATTTAGCCTGGCCAATGAACCTAACCAGCACATCTTTCTGACTGTGGGAGGAAACTGGAGCACTGGGGGGAAGCCCACACAGACACAGGGGGAGAACATGCAGTCTTGCACAGACAGTAACCCAAGCTGGGAATCGAACCCGGGTCCCTGGCACTGTGAGGCAGCAGTCCCACCATGCCACTCACTGGGAGAGCCAGCTTGGGAACTGCACAAGATTTCTTCAGTCCTGATTTAGACCAGCAACACTATCCTCTTGCTGCATCGTCCTTAAAATAAATGCAACGTCCACTTCAATATATGGAACTTAAAAGCAGACGAAAGGAAATTGGAGGTGCAGCGCTCTCAATGTTTTCCTTCGGAGGTTTAAAGTGCCTTCAGTTCCCTGAGTCCCTGGAGTTCCCTCCCTCCCTCCACACTCCGCTTCTCCACCTTGCTGGCCACCTTTAAGACACTCCTTAAAATCTTCGACCAAACTTTTGATCATCTGATCCAATATCTCCTTGCGTCTCTCAGTGTCATACTTTGTTCCCTTGAAGCACCTCGAGAAATTTCATTACCTTAATGGAGCTATATAAATATAAATTGTTATTATTCCGCAGAAAAATCTGTCTTAATTTAGGTGCGTTTAGATCCGATGGATTGCAACAATGAAAATGAATCAACTGAAAGAAAGAGGCAAAATACTTCAGATACTGGAAATCCAAAATAAAAGACAGAAAATGCTGGAAATGGCAGCGGAGGTCTGGCACCATCTGTAGAGAGAGAAACAGGGGCCGGGATTCTCCGGTCCCGCCAGTAGCGTACCCCCGCCCGCGGGTTTCCTGTTGGCGCCGGCGGACGTCAATGGGAATTCCCTGCCGATGGGAAACACGCGGCTGGGAGGCCGGAGAATCTCACCCAGGCTTAATGTTTCAGGTGTGTGTGTGTGGAGTAGGCTCTGATCAGAGGTCACTGACCCAAACTATTAATCTTTCTTTCTCCGCAGGTGCTGCCAGACCCGCTGGACCTCAATAGAAACTGACTGTGAGCAAATAATGACATTGTTTTAAAGGAAGGAACAGAGTATTTGATCTAAGAGTGCCGTGGTGAGCAGTTGTTTTCAGATGGGAGGAAGGTACACGATCATGTTCCTCAGGGGTTGGTGACAGTATCACTGTTTTTCTTGATCAGTATGGTTGACCTAGACCCCATGTGCAAGGCATCAAAATTTACAAAACTCGGAATTCTTATCAACTGTGAAGAAGATAGTCATGGACTTCAAGAGGAAATAGAAAGGCTGGCAGATTAAATGTAATGTCTCGCTTGGGAAGTGATACATTTTGATACGAAGAACAAGGAAAGGCTTAAAAAAAATAAAGAATATAATTATTAAGAGGCTGTAGGAGCCAGGGGAGCTGAGAATGTGTCTAAACTAATCATCTGAAGGTGCCAAGGCAGGTTGAGAAAGTGGTTAATAAAGCAGAGCACATCAGAGCACAGCGCACAAAGGCAAGGAAATTATGGTGAACCTCTTATGAGGCATTGGTCCAATTTGTGTCCAATGCTGGGCATTACACCTCAGTAAGAAGTCTCACAACACCAGGTGTTACCCCAGTCCAACACCGGCATTTCCACATCATCCCACCTCAGGCAGGATGTGAAGGCGTTGGAGAGAGTGCAGAAAAGATTCATGAGAATGGTTCCTGCGGTGATGAGGGATTGCGGTTACCTAGATAGTTTGGAGAGGATAGGGAAGAAACCGTTCTCATTTGGTGGAAAGGTCGAGGGCACTGACTTAAGGTGAATGGGAAAAGGTGATGAGGAGAACCTTCTTCATGCAGCATGTGGTTAGGAATACATTGTCTGAGAGTGTGGTAGAGACACAGTCAATCATGGCTTTCAAAAGAGAATCGGATCATTATCTGAAGGAAAATACATTAAAGAGCGATGGCAATATAGCGAAGGAATAGCACTTGTTGATCTGTCCTTGCATTAAGATAACTGATAGGGGTGCCAATAGCCTCCCTCTGTCCTGTAACCATTATGAGTCTACGGTGATTAATAATTCCCACTAAAGAAGACAGGACGAAGGGTCATCGCCCCGAAACATTAACTCTCTTTCTCTCTCCACAGCTGCTGCCTGCCCTGCTGAGTGTTTCCAGCGTGTTCTCTTTCTAATTGAGATTAACACAGACCCATTCACCGGGATCACAGCGAGTCTGGTGTAATGTTGTCTCCCTCTGGTGGATTTAACTTTGCACTGCACGACTCGAAAATCATCAGGAGGCAACAATGCCACAACAAAACGAGAATATCAAATATTTCCGCATAAATCACAGAGAATTAAAATGGCAGGAAGCGTGCAGAATATTGGACCACAAAATGAAACGTAAATGTACAAATATAACTGCACTGTACAAGTCCGGTTGTGTTTTTAGTTAACTATAACCATGATCTCAGCTGTTGCAGATACAAATATACTATTTGCTGTAATGTCGTATGCCCCAGATATATAAATCGGATCCTAAGTTTCAGAATGTCAAAGTAGCGGATATAACGAGATAGTGAGCCAACATGCATTGTAACTCTTGCCATGCCGGTATATCTTTTAAAGGATCCTCGCATTTGATCCTTGTTAATGTTGTGCCTTTGTACAAGTAACTTCCTTCCATAATGACTTCCGTTTACTGAAATCCAGCAGATCGAGTCAAACTGATCACAAAATGACATGTGTCCGAAAGCTTAGGCTTGCCAACACAGTCGCCAACACGTGGCTAATTTATTTCTGAAGTTGTCCAGTAAAAAACACCCGTGTCACCATTTTTAATGTTGTTTCTGTATAAATTAGGATCAGAATTTCCATCGGCCTTACAGAGCTAAAGGGTATCTTCGAAGACAAAATAGTCGCCCCTGTGATTATTGGGAGGTGGATTTTGCAGCATTAGAAGTCGATGAATTGACTGACAAATGTTGATAGTGCTGTCAATAACTGCAGCAACTTTAATTTCTCCCAGGGGGTGGGGAAGGGGGACGCTGAGAGCGGCCAGAGCACCGAAGCTGGATCGTATTGAAGGGCAATTAGCAGGAACACAAGAACAGCTTCTCCAGGTCGAAGCCTTTAGGGGGTTGCAATTACAATCCTGCCCCTTTTCTTTAAACCCCCAATGAGATTTCCCTTGGACCTGCTGTTCAGTCATTACTCTCAGAACGATGGTAGCTAAACAACATCACGGCCAGATGAGCTCTCCGGCTCCTTGCCCTTACACTTTAATTTGATTTATTATTATTGTCACATGTATTAGTACACAATGAAAAGTATTGTTTCCTGCGCGCTATATACAGAGAAAGCATACACACACACACACACACAGTGCTCCCGGTAATCTTGCAAAATGGTGGGGTGGAAAGTTTGAGACTCAGACCCTGATTAAGACCGAACAATTTTTTAACTTGATTAATTTACCTGTCTGTTTTTTTTCCCTAACAACTGTATTACTGGACAATGAGACTGCGTGTCCTGTGAGTACGATTATTGAGTGGCTGGCATGAATTATACACATGCGAGTGGATTGTTGTTTAGCTGTGTCTGCGGTCTATTCACATATGCATGTGGTGCATATGATTGCAATACAGATCTTTAATACATGAAGGCATAGCGCATACATCTGTGTCTCTCTAGCGGTAGTGGAAATGAGTGGAACTGTCGATTATATACAGCGTGTGTGATGGCAAACGTGATATATATGTGTGTGTTTGCCCCTCCTCTATAATACCGTGCATGCGATAGACACATGTTCTACCTAAACTGGAATAAGAGCTCTAATTGTGTACGTGACACGTGTGACAATCTGTGTTGCCACCATAGTTACAGAAATGTGTGTATATGAGGATTACAGCTGAAAGCGCCCGTTAGCGAAGAACGAGGTGATTTACAGTCGGGTGTCACGGATTTTGGGTTCCAGGTTGGCTACTTGGTCAAAACCGGAGGCAAAGGAGCCGTTTGCTTTGATTTGACACCGAGAGCCACTTCCCCCACTAATTCCTCCTTTCAACCGTACACAGCAATGATTCGGCTTTAATTAAATCGGCTTACGGAGTTTCATTTCCAATCCTTTCCGAGGCTAAATCAATAGTGACCCGACTTGCCCGAGTATCTCAGCCTCGTTCAAGACGGTTAATCCGGTTCCCTGTTAAATCCCTTCGGCCGTGTCCCGTAATGGGGGATGGGGAGGGGGGGGGGGGAGTTCAATAAATGCAGCCCAGCGGGGCTACAATAAACCCCTGCCTCTGCAGAGCCTGACATTCATTATCGAGCCACTTGTGAAGCTCAAATGAACATCACAGCGGGATGACTACTCGCTCTCCTGTAAATGTAAGTGTGTGTGTGTGTGTGCAGGGGTGGAGGAGGAATGAACTGGGAAACAAGAATAATCAGAGAGGAGAATGGGAAGCGGGAGGGTGAAGCTCAAAAGCTTATGAAATAATCCCACACGAATGCTAAACAGCGCGACGAGATGTTACAGGAAATGGTGTGACATTTCCAAGCGGAGAGCAAATCTTAAGACAGACGGATGTTGAAGCGAGTCCGTGACACCTGGCCGAAAGCATTGCCAGGGGAAAATCCAATAAAATAAACTGACTGATCCACAGAAAAGCGAGGGATGAATGATCTGCTAAAGAGCGAAAGGGAGAAGCACTGGTTGATAGGATCCATGAGAAAGTGCAGTTTGATGAAGTATTTGAAGGCGGGAGGTGTAATTTCTGTGCTGTAAAGCAGTTCTGATGGAGAGGTAATGCACTTGTCACTGAGAATTAAAGCGCCACAGACCCTCCTGTGAATCCCGCATGGCCACACAGCGCCCATTGAATGAGGACCCCCCGCCCCCCACACCACACCCCCAGCCCTGCTCGCTCGCATTTATATTTCAACACAGCAAATAGCAAGACTCTGGGATTCTGTCCGCCACAAGCATTGTTTGTATTAAAATACATCACCCTCCATAACTACCCCCTACAGCAAAGTGAACGGTCTCTTCTTTCCTTGTGGAGCTCCCAGCTGTCCCCGTTTACTTTATGACTGACCGGTACGCGGGGGGTGAAGCGACATTTAAGCGGCGCTTTCTCCACACATTCGTACTGGGTCAGCAGTGAAACTCACGGATTTCCCAGCCCGGGGCACAGTGTGGTTGGAGTTCTTCAGAATTTGTGCCACACTCATCACACCAGAAAACATCTAGAGCTGTGGTTAGTCTTTAATGAATGTAGATTGTTAGAACATCCTTAAAATAAATCCCCTTCCAAAATAAGTCCAGGTTAACAAGGATACAAGTTAAATAGCCGGTAAGGAAATTCGCACTCACACACACGCGCAGTCATAAAGTAATGAAAGTATCAATAAATATGCACACGTAGTAATATTTTACGCATTCATACAGTCACAAACCAACAGACTAACACGCACACTAACACACACTAATTCACCTCTAACACAGGCTAACTCACTAACGCACACGCTATCACAGGCACACACTAACACACGCCAACACAGGCACACACGAATCCACACAGTTACACACTAACGGTCACAAACTAACACAGGCTAACACACAAACAGACACACACGAACCTACATACTAACACAATCACACACTGACACACACACTAGCACACACATCAACATAGGTATACACGATTCCACACACACACTAACACAGGCACACACTAACACACACAAATACAGTTAAACATTATTCCACACTGGTGCGTACACAGATGCATACACTAACATCGTCAGTCAGACCTTGACAACCTCAGTCATACGCTAACAAACAAATTAACATATACTGACACACAGCAACAGACAGAAACTGACACAAACGTACTGACAAACATTGACTTGCAAACCTACTCACACTAATTACACACACCGACGCACTAATGCATAGACACATCCAGTAACACACACTAAAACACATGCGATAACATACACTCACTAGCATAGGCTAATGCACACACTAACACAAGTGACACACTAAGGCAGAGCCACGCTCACACGCACTCGATATCCCATGAAACTAATGTATCCAAAAAGTAATGATGAGTGTAAACTCAGGCACTGATAATCGATTGTGAAATTTAGATCATTGCTGTTAAAACGGGAATGGTCTAAGTGAGTCCCGCAATATCTTTCTGATAAACCCGTGTTATTCACTCTAATACATAGGTGTGTGACTCTGGTTCTGCTTCGACGCCTCATCTCAACTTTCCCAAACACGGATGGTGAATCAATAACACAAACCAACTCAAAATTCAATCTGCAATCGGCTTAAAAAGTTGAAGCCGCCAACTTCTAACCTTGTGTACCTCGTTGAATGAAAAGCAAACAGGTAGCGGCTCTGGGCTCTGGTGAAACGCTGCAATCCCGTTACAAACACTCAACCGACTTCTTTGTCGGTAGTGAGTCACACTCTGTAACAGAGTCCCGCCAGCCTTGCAGAGGGTCAGATCGGCGTTTCGCCTTCAGCAGCTCCTAGAGACTGGGAATGGAAGTGAATGCACTGGGTGCGCTCTCTCTCTCTCTCTCTAACCTCACCTGGAGAGTCTCATTGCAGCGTCCTGGCTCTGCCCTCTGCCCCCCAGGATCTCTCCGCTCAGGGTTTCTCCCCTCTGCACTCTCAGACCGTCACATGTAGATCTCTCCGCTCCATAGCTCCTCTGAGGTTCAACCCCAGTTACGGGACAACAATTGCCGCTCCCTATCCCGCCGGAGACGAGCCTTTCCCCCTTGGAAGTGATGACAAATGGCTCCTGCCAGTTCCAGGGCTTTTCTCTCTCTCTCGCTCTCGGAGGCTTTAATTATCCTCTTGACCTCTTTAAAAGACAGAGAGGATGGTCAGATATCGTAAATCCATGGAGTTCTCCCTCCTGGATGTGCCGATTAAAGGATTCTCTTTACCGGTCCTTGCTTGGAGTCCGGAGTGACAAAAGTTGCAGGCATGTGATGCGATTCTTCTTGGTAAACTGTGCTTCCCCCCCTTTTCCTCGGGATATCCCCCTCCCTCTTAACCAGTCTGCAAGTGCAGCCGCCTCCCTGGCCCTCCGCTCGGCAGATTGACGGGGGTTTGAGGTTGAGTGCAGCGGACACTGTTGCTGCTCTTGTCACCAGCAGCACCTCCGGCATGAACAGAACCAACAAAGCTCCTCGCATTCCCGCCCAAGTGACGTGTGCCCACAGCCGCGCCTCCCTGCCAGCTGATAGCCTCTGCAAGACACTCGCTTTTTTAAAAAATTATTTCATTTGGGCTATTCTTTTAATAAGGCAAAAAATAATAATAATCAGTGCCCATCTGTTTCCGCCTCTTCAACTCGCTGGATTTCATTAGAAACAGAGAAGAGGATTAGCAGAGACCCAAATCTCTGGAGTATCTTTCACAACCTTATGCTGCAATGACCTCTGTGGCTAATAGGAGTGATATCCAGGCTGCATTTCACACTGAGGGCTTTCATTTCGTGTTTTCCCTTGCTTCTATTCTTTATAAATCAATAAAATCATTTTTTTTCTTTGTACCGTCCGCTACCCGCTTTGATTCCTGGTTGGTTTAAACATTTAAAAGCTTGTTAAGTTGTTTGAAGCAGTGTGTGTGTGTGTGCGTAAAGGGAAACTAACGCCAGCGCCTTTCACCTGGCTCTGCCTCTCTGTCGGCTGAGATCATCTTCCCTCCGACTTGTCCCCGGGAGATTCTTGCTGTGTAACGCAGGAGCTGCTGGTGTCTGGGTGCTGAGTCCAGCTTTCACCGTGGCTGCAAAACCACCCCAATATCTCCAAAGCCACCCAATATCTCTTAGCCCGCTTGCAAGTCATTCATTCCTGCCCGCTGGCCTCAATGAATTGAACTTTCACATTTTATATGATGTATATCTGATTCTTGTTCGACCTCCAAGTGTTTTGAGGCCAATCCTATGTCCCTTGTCCATTTCATTCAATGGGGGACATGTCAAGTTTATAAGAAATGTCCAAGTATTGCGGGTGCAGGTGTTACAAAGTGCACTTTTAGGCAACTTGACTCAGACTGTTGATTTATTGCCTTTACGGCCGACGAGTTCCATCTATTGGCGAATATCAAACCGGAACTGCAAGGTGGAAGAAATACTTTTAAACATCTATAACATTTAGGGACACATTTTTGGGCGACGTCGCAAGAGACAAAGAGCCCGTCCAATACTAGAATATGGGCATTGTTACAGTTAAGATACGGTTCAAGTTAAAGTTGCTAGACCTTAAGATCCCATTTTAATACCCCAAATGCCACTCTTAACTTGTGACTTGCTTTCTGCTCTCCTGCAGGAACAAGGCAAGCGCCACGGAGCCTGTGGGCCGGATAGGTGGAACTAACTCTCAAGAACCCAAACCCAATCTTCCCAAGCAATGTTTCCATTTGGCTACATTACCACACGATTCACCTTTAGTATCGAAGAACTGTTTTTTTATTGCAATGAAATCTGAATTTAAACCAAAACAAACCAGCCACAGGTTGCTTTTTCCACACCATTTCGCTACTTACGAAAACGTATTCGGTAATGTGTCGGCAAAATTCAACAAATTGACTGCAATACAACATTAATAACTAGTTAAAATTACCAAACTGATCAATATATGAACACCTATATAGCTGATGCACCAAATGCTACGAATTAGCGACCAAACGATAAAATTACAGACATGTATATAGAATAAATTGCTTAAATTTATGGTCTTAATTTATCTTAACATTGTGTTCTTGATCAGTCATGAACACTGATGACTGATTAAGAATACTGTACATCTCGAGTGATTTACGATTCTGCATAAACAACTGGGAATATAGTGAAGCTGATTAAGAATTCAATACAAGGGACTAACCATATTTTACAATTGGCAATACAGTTTTAGTGACTGACAACATAGTAATACTGACTAACAATCTCGTAAAACTGATTGACAATTCAAAGCTAATGATTGATGATATAGGATTAATACCTGACAGTGCAGCACTGAGGATCAATTGACAATTCTGCATTAGTCACTGACAATATGGTTTGAATAACTGACAACATAGTGAGATTGACTGATTGCCAGTGCAGTATTGGTAACTGGCTGTCAATACGATATCAATAACCGACAGAATGACTGACTCCCAATACAGATTGATAACCAGCAAAATGTGTATTAGCGATTGATTGACGCTGCAGCATTTGTGGGCAGCACGGTGGCACAATGGTTAGCACTGCTGCCTCACGGCGCCAGGGACCCGGGTTCAATTCTGGCCTCGGGTGACTGTGCGGAATTTGCACATTCTCCCCGTGTATGCTGCGTTGGTTTCCTCCGGGATCTCCGGTTTCGTCCCACGCTCCGAAGATAGGTAGATTGGCCATGCTAAATTGCACCTTCGTGTCCCAAGATGTGTGGGTTAGAGGGGCAAATACGTGGGGTTGCAGGGATAGGGCCTGGGTGGAGTCGACGGGCCAAGTGGCCTCCTTCTGCACTGTAGGAATTCTATGATTTTAAACTGACTGGCAATATAACATTAGTGACTAGCGGTACAGTATTGGTGACTGATTGTCAATACATTATTAAGTAACGGCATTAGTGACTGTTGGACAGAATAGGATTGATAAACTAAGTATCGGAACGACGACTTTCCTCATTGGTAGTCATTGCGGGATTTAATCCATCTTTTTCAGAACGGCTTCCTGCCGTTTGCATGAACTGTTACAAATAGATACCCGATTGTGTTTTATTTTCCCACAATAAGTTTAAATATTGCACTACGTTGTATGGACAATATTGATTCAAAAATATGGATTTCCTTTCTGTGCATATAGTGTATATGGTGCCATTATTTTGAAACTATGCCCCATTCAAGTTTAAGAGAAAATGATTAAAAGTTGCAACGGGGTGAACAGCCCAGGCTTAAGGTGAACATGAATATCACTCCAATAGAATGTCCCTGATACTATCGAGTTGTTCTTTTTCTCTCACTTTAAGGACCACCACTACTTCAGCTTTTTTCCGCCCGCAAGCCTGTATTTCTTCCCTCTCCACTGCCGATGTGTAACTCACGAGACTTCCAGCTAATTAAATATTTATCATGCAAACCACACACACACACACTGCCTGGTTGTTTTCATAAGCCATTTACTGCAGGGTTGATGTCTAAAGAATCATCATAAATCTAAGCTTCAAGAATCTGATAGCAGCTTACTGGAAAATACACTGGTCTGTGTGTGTGTGTATGTGTATTAGTCGGCAGATTTATTTCTTAGCGGTAATGTTACGCTTTACCAATAGGCTGCAGCTTTAAATGGACACCACGTCGGCCTCTGCAGACAGCAGCCAGGAAATGCCGTGGCCAACGTGCCCAATTCAATACAATCAACTTGCATTTGTATAGCGCCTTTAACCTAAGTTATGAGGAAAGCAAGCAGACTTTAGAAGCACGGGGGGCATTAAGACATTCCCTGCCTAGTCATCTATACAAACACTTTCCAGCAGGAGTTTTTTTTTAATGTGATCTCTAGTTGACCACCCTCCCCCTCCAACCGATGTTGTGGGAGATTCATTGGGCCAAAATCCCGTTGGAAGTTGGGACTCTCTGGCAGGCGCCTTAACACTTTCGCTCAACCAGCAATACATTTTTTAAAAATTCAAATGATAGAAGTTGGCCTCTTCTTGTTGATCTGATTTACACAACTTTGGGAACATTTGGAAAGATTGTTATATGGTTCAAATCTCCTTTCTCTGAGGGTGAATACTGTCCCGTTTAATAGTGCTGACATTTAAACCAAGCCCAGTTCTGATTGCTGCTGTTCCCATTGTAAATGGCTGACGTCATTTGACTGACCCCTTCGATTAATCATCTTTCCCTCGAAAGCTCTTCGAGTTAGACCTCACTCATGGCGGGATGTCCTCTATCCGAATCAGCAATCACCGAATTCTCAGGATGTGTTTCTCACAGAATGTTCCAATTACGCACAGACAAAACGATTATGGAAAACTGTCGAAATAAGCAGTCTTTGTAGGACCTGCCCCTTCTCCTGGCTTGATGCAGTTCAGTAGAGGATCATATGGACTCGAAACGTTAACTATTTATGTCTCCACAGATGCTGCCGGACCTGCTGAGGCTTTCCAGCACTTTCTGTTTTCATTTCAGATTTCCAGCATCCGCAGTATTTTGCTTTTATATGATTCCCCCCTCCCCACTCCTCTTCCTTCAAAAACAGCTTTTTTCCTGCTGCCATCAAACTTTTGAATGGACCTATCTTATTAAAGTTTTTTCTGAAGTTTAATTATTAGTGTCACAAGTAGGCTTACATTAACACTGCAATGCAGTTACTATGAAAATCCTCTAGTCACCACACTCCAGCACCTGCTTGAGTATACTGAGGGAGAATGGCCTAACCAGCACGTCTTTCGGACTGTGGGAGGAATCCGGAGCACCCGGAGGAAACCCACGCAGAGACATGGGCAGAATGTGCAGACTCCACACAGTGACCCAAGCCGGAATTGAACCAAGGTCTCTGACGCTGTGACGCAGCAGTGCTGCCCACCTTTCTCTACACCCTAGCTATGACATTACATTCTGCACCCCCTCCTTCTCTATGAACAATATGCCTTGTATGTATAGCACGCAAGAAACAATACTTTTCACTGTATGTTAATGCATGTGACAATAATAAATCAAATCAAATCAAATCTTCTCCCTCCAACGCAAAGTAAACCTTGCTGTGCTGTCAAGGGGCAGAATGAAGATGCAAAGCTTTAGCCTGAAGATATTCTTTCATGTTGACATCATCACCAAGCCCAAAACAGAAGTTGTGTGAGGTTGTTGTAGATGGAACCCACCTACTCTTAATAAGGGGAGCAGCCATAATTTCACTTGTGTCACCACCCATATAAAATAAATATAATGGTCAGAATGTGTGGTGAGCAGCAAAGCAATGGAAATCATAGCTGACCTTGAAAAAAGCGGCTCACAAAGATCCAGCCAGTTCTGTGGATACCCCCTTTCCTGCTATCTGTTTAAACCTGGTGTCCAGGCAAGGAGAGGTCATGAGGTGCCGCAGTGGTGACATCAGTAAGCTGGCAACCCAGCACTTACTAACCTCCATTTTTAACTTAAATTGTCAGATAGGAAAACAGATGATTATGATTGTATTAAGATAGAAGCTGAAATAAAGATAAAGCTTTTAGAAATATTTTAAAAATATATGTGGAACTCTTTTATTGGTATGGAGAAATTTGACATTCCACATACATTAAATTGACATTTCAGGGCCAGAGAGGATGTTTAGCAGTAATTAGGAAGTTAGTATACTGCTAAAAACAATTAGACCTCATGCAATAAGATATAACTTTTTCAAGGTTAGAAAAACTAATCGAGTGGAAGTTCTTGTTGATTGCGGTCTGAGGGTGAATCAACAGTGCACCACCTGCAGAAGCAAACAAAGAACAAAGAACAAAGAACAATACAGCACAGGAACAGGCCCTTCGGCCCTCCAAGCCTGCGCTGCTCATGTGCCCACTAGACCATTCTTTTGTATCCCTCTATTCCCAGTCTGTTCATGTGGTTATCTAGATAAGTCTTCAACGATCCCAGCGTGTCCGCCTCAATCACCTTGCTTGGCAGTGCATTCCAGGCCCCCACCACCCTCTGTGTAAAATACGTCCCCCTGACATATGTGTTGAACCTTGCCCCCCTCACCTTGAACCCGTGACCCCTTGTGTTTGTCACCTCCGACCTGGGAAAAAGCTTCCCGCTGTTCACTCTATCTATTCCCTTCATAATTTTATACAACTCTATTAGGTCGCCCCTCATCCTCCGTCTTTCCAGGAAGAACAACCCCAGTTTACCCAATCTCTCCTCATAGCTAAGACCCTCCATACCAGGCAACATCCTGGTAAACCTTCTCTGTACTCTCTCCAAAGCCTCCACGTCCTTCTGGTAGTGTGGCGACCAGAACTGGACGCAGTATTCCAAATGTGGCCTAACCATCGTTCTATACAGCTGCAACATCATACGCCAACTTTTATATTCTATGCCCCATCCAATAAAGGCAAGCATGCCATATGCCTTCTTCACCACCCTCTCCACCTATGCTGCCACCTTTAAGGATCTGTGGACTTGTACACCCAGGTCCCTCTCTGTGTCTATACTCCTGATGGTTCTGCCATTTATTGTATAGCTCCCCCTTACATTCGATCTACCGAAATGCATCACTTCGCATTTATCTGGATTAAATTCCATCTGTCATTTCTCCGCCCAATGTTCCAGCCTATCTATATCCTGCTGTATTCTCTGACAATGTTCATCACTATTCGCAACTCCAGCAATCTTTGTGTCGTCCGCAAACTTACTGATCACACCAGTTACATCTTCCTCCAAATCATTTATATATATCACAAACAGCAGAGGTCCCAGTACAGAGCCCTGCGGAAGTCACAGACCTCCAACCGGAAAAAGACCCCTCCACTGCTACCCTCTGTCTTCTATGGCTAAGATGTGGAGATGCCGGCGTTGGACTGGGGTGAACACAGTAAGAAGTCTCACAACACCAGGTTAAAGTCCAACAGGTTTATTTGGTAGCAAATACCATAAGCTTTCGGAGCACAGCTCCTTTGTCAGATGTAGTCCATCGTTCTATACAGCTGCAACATCATACGCCAACTTTTATATTCTATGTCCCGTCCAATAAAGGCAAGCATGCCATATGCCTTCTTCACCACCCTCTCCACCTGTAAGGATCTGTGGACTTGTACACCCAGGTCCCTCTCTGTGTCTATACTCCTGATGGTTCTGCCATTTATTGTATAGCTCCCATCTGACTCCATCTGACAAAGGAGCAGTGCTCCGAAAGCTTATGGTATTTGCTACCAAATAAACCTGTTGGACTTTAACCTGGTGTTGTGAGACTTCTTTCTATGGCTAAGCCAGTTCTCCACCCATCTAGCTAGCCCACCTTTCATCCTGTGAGATTTAACCTTTTGCACCAGCCTGCCATGTGGGAGCTTGTCAAACGCTTTACTAAAATCCATATAGACAACATCCACGGCCCTTCCCTCGTCAATCATTTTTGTCACCTCCTCAAAAACTCAACCAAATTTGTGAGGCATGACCTCCCTCGTACAAAACCATGCTGTCTATCGCAAATGAGATTATTCAGTTCTAAATGCACATATATCCTATCTCTAGGAATCCTCTCCAACAACTTCCCTACCACGGACGTCAAGCTCATCGGCCTATAATTACCCAGGTTATCCTTGCTACCCTTCTTAAATAACGGGACTACATTTGCTATCCTCCAATCCTCTGGGACTTCACCTGTGTCCAGTGAAGATACAAAGATCTCTGTTAGAGGCCCAGCAATTTCATCTCTCGCCTCCCTGAGGAATCTAGGATAGATGCCATCTGGCCCTGGGGATTTGTCTGTCTTAATGTTTCCTAAAAAACCTAACACTTCCTCCCTTGTAATTGAGATTTTTTCTAACGGGTCAACACATCTCTCTAAGACACTATAGTCAACATGTCCCTCTCCTTTGTGAATACTGATGCAAAGTATTTGTTTAGGATCTCACCTACTTCCTTTGGATCTAAGCATAATTCCCCTCCTTTGTCCCTGAGAGGTCCGATTCTTTCCCTAACAACGCTCTTGTTCCTAACGTATGTATAAAATGCCTTAGGATTCTGCTTAATCCTGTCTGCCGAGAACATTTCGTGACCCCTTTTTGCCCTTCTAAGTCCCTGTTTGAGTTATTTTCTACTTTCTCTGTATTGAATCATTGAGAGCTGCTTCTGAATTTCCATTCTATTCTGCAACATGCGGACTCCAGAAGTTGCTCTTTGTTTCAGTGAAGTAATGACAACAAATGGTGCCAGTTTAGCCAACATTACCTCTGTAATGCCTGGACCTATATATAGCAAAAATGGAATAATTGTGGAGAAGCCATTGAATCCTTCACTTGATTGCTGATTCATTGCTAATCATAATTCTAAAATCTAACTTATTTGAATCTATATTCATGAACAGCGATGGTAAGTGGAATAACTCATTAAATCATATTACTGAAGGACATTGATTTGACAAAGCAGAATTTAGAATATTACTCCATAAAAAGAGGAACATTTACACCAATGGCCCCTTGGAGATAATGTTTGATTATATCCAAAGGGTTCTGGAAGAGTGTGTTTTCTGGACAAGCAATAAAACTGCATGACCTTTCTGTTGTAAAATTACACTTTTGAATCAAAGTAGTTAAAAGGCTACATTGCAAGAACTTTTGCAAACCAGTGAGGTCAAACTCTTTTGTTTGGAATTACACATGGAGTTATACTTCTGCACCAATCCTTCACAGATTGCTTTTAAGGAATAACATTTGTAAATTTGTTGGGGCCACATCTAAACAATAACAATAAAAAAAACAAAAATGGAGAAGGCTAAGTCTTAATTACAGCCCAGAATACAGAACAGTATCAGAGCACCAAACAGCTGACTAAAAGTTCATATTCTGATTTCTCTTTAAAGGTATAGAGACCCTTTCCCTGCACATTTCCAACATAATCTGTGCCTATTTTTAAAAGTAAGATGTGATTCAAAACTTCTAATGTTTAATATAGAAAAATGTTACAAGGCCCATTACAGAAGTCTAATAATACAAGCATAACTATTTTCTTGTTCGTTTTTATTGTATGCTGGAAATATTAACTTCCTGCCAGGTTACAGGTCCATAGGC
Organism: Mustelus asterias; assembly: GCF_964213995.1. Classification (NCBI taxonomy): domain Eukaryota; kingdom Metazoa; phylum Chordata; class Chondrichthyes; order Carcharhiniformes; family Triakidae; genus Mustelus; species Mustelus asterias. Next base: position 116,961,081 of record NC_135803.1, on the reverse strand, counting down.
ATCAATCACCTTCTGATGCGTTCCTTTTGCACTTAAGCTGTGAGAGAGAATGTTGGTTAGATATCACGAAGGATATTACAGTCAGCCATGTCTTCACCATGTTCAAGGTTTGGTGGACAGTGATCAAAAGTATAAACACTGGCCAATTTGTTTCTCCCTAACCCAGAGTATTGAAGCTAACTTCATTATCCTTTCCATCATTCTGGTTGAGATCAGTTAACTCAAAAAGAAGAAAGAACATATATTAATACAATGTGTTTCAGAACCTCTGAATGTCGCAAAGTGCACTCACTGTCATTAGAACGCAAACAAGACAGCCAATGTACCACAAACTGCAACTGAGATGAATGGCCAGTTCATTTGTTCTTGACCCAGTTGGTTGAGGAATAAAAGTTGACCAGAATATCATACGAACCTCCTTGCCCTTCTTTGTGTAATGTGAGGCTGTCTTTTACATTCACCTGAATAGACAGACAGAGCATCAGTTTAACATCTCTTCCAAAAGATTGCACCTTCACCAACATGACTGCACTTTCTAACTACTCCACTGTCAGCAGAGAAACTGAGATTATGTGCTGAAATCCTCAAAGGAACCTTCAACACAGAATCTTCTGACTTAGAAATGGCAATGCTGCTATTGAGCTAATATGACACCAGTTCAGTACAGTAAACAAACCTGGAGCCATTCTAGTCTGTATAACTCAACTACGCTTTGGATAAATTCAATGGATTATTAGACTTAATCTTTTAAAATCATATATGGTGCAAGAAGCTTGGTGCTACAGAACAAGGACAAGGTGTATGCTTGAGTCACACTGGACTTGGATGTGAGATGAGAAGGAAAATGATGGCTAGAATATCACCAGCATGTCCTGACAGCTTCAATTAAAGCAAAAAACTGCAGACATTGGAAATCTGAAATAAAAACGGAAAATGCTGGATAAACTCAGCAGGTCTGGTGTCATCTATGTAGAGAGAAAGAGAGATAACATTTCGAGTCCAATATGACTCTTCATACTGTCTGTATAAGGGTCATATGGACTCAAAACGTTTGCTTCTCTCTCCACACATGCTACCAGATCTGCTGAGTATATTCAGCATTTTCTGTTTTTATTTGCTTTGACAGCTTGTTACCTAGGAGCATGTGTTGTGCTTACTCTTATGAATACAGCAAAGAAGGTGGCAACATTATTGAAAAAAGGAGGATATTTACCTAAATGTCACTAGAAAACTGTAACTTTAAAAATAATGTACTGTTTCTACTCAGAATCAAAGCCTTTAATTGGTTACTTGTTTGTTACTGTGTCAGAATAATAACTGGCTAATGGACGGCAGTTGTGTATTTGTCATGTCTATTTTGTTTTTCAAAGTATTGTAGCGGTGATATTATTGCTATTGGCATTTTCCGTCACTGATCACAACAAGCACATTGTGTGATACCTGTTCAAAGACACAGAGGGATTGTTGGAGATGAGAGGTGGAAGCTGGGATTTTGTAATTTAATATTTGGAGTGTTTGAAGTTCAAAGGTGTGTTTCTTTTGTTGCAGGGGACGGACTAACAGGAACAACTTTATTCCTACCAGTTCATGTGAAAGCAATGATTCTTCTTTATTTATACTGTAGGCTGGTGCTGGATGTTGAGCTAACAAAACGCTCTGTGACGCTTTTGAGTGAAGCTGTTCCCTATTGAGAAGCTGTGCGAAAGACACCCGTAGCTCTTCACTGGAGATTCTATCCATATATATATATATATCCTATGTAGTTGAGGCCAAAACGTTGTCTGATTTCAAGAAGAAATTAGATATAGCCCTTGGGGCTAAAGGGATCAAGGGATATGGGGGGAAGGGGAGGATCAGGATATTGAATTCGATGTTCAGCCATGATCAAGATAAATGGCTGAGCAGGCTCGAAGGGCCGAATGGCCTACTCCTGCTTCTAGTTTCTAAGGACATCAGAATATAAAAGAACATAAAGACCAGCCCATCATCCAGATCTTTTCTCGGGTTCCTACTTTATACTTTTCTCACATCTCTCTGGCCTTTGCTGAATCACTAATCGACTTCTTTTTTTGAACGTTTGCTTCGTTCATTTATTGTGCTTTAGCACTGTTTATTCCAATAACCGTGTGTACACACCAGTCATTGCTTAGAGCTGCTGTAGTGAAGCTTATGGTCTCACATCGCTGCTCATGAAGTTCAGCCACCAGACTGAAGTTATACAAGTAGTTGCCCGAGTAACAGCAAAGGCGGCCACAGAGGGATTGTAAGCCTCTGTATTGGCACTAATGTCCCAAAACTTGTGCCTCGTTTGTGGCTAATTCTTAGCAAAACGTGGTCGGAAATATTCATCTTCTCACTGCACACAAAGTTCGGACAGTTACCAAGTGCTTTCCATTCCCATACTTCTAAACACTTGTCAGTGTTCTGCTGCCTCTTGCCGGGGTCTCACACTCCTTCACTTCTGTACATTAGGGCTTTGGGTCCGGATCTGACTCTCGAGCTCGACTGTTACCTTTGTATTGATGTGCATTCACCACCATCACCATCAAAGTGAACTTGGCAGCGGAGTTGCAGTCTCGCCACTGCAAAAACTTCCCTTGTAACTTTTCTAAACATTTAAATCTTATTTCGGGCCGTTTATATTGAATGAAGATCAATTCAGAAAATGCATCCTTAAAAAGAGTTACTTCTATCGGCATTTGAGTGTGCAAGTTTTATCCAGCCACGGAAAGGAATGTCTATAACTTCATGAGTAAGCATCCCATGACAAATGAATTTTGTAAGGGCTGTAGAGAGGGATTGAATCACCGACAGTTTAGATTTGCACAACCTAAAATGCCTGTACACTCAATTGATTACATACTTAACATATCTTTTGTTTTAAACCTAGTCTCAGTAATATGTATGTGATCAGAGTTCGTGTCTTTGAATAACCTGAAAACCGCATTCCCTTCCCCCCAAAGTAATTGTCCACCTATCAAAGTTTTCCAAAACGCAAAAAAAGTTTAAATCTATTTATCCAAAAGTTGCCTAACGCTAATGACTATTAATAATTTAGTGACGCCTCGGCAACAATCGACAGTCTGCAAAGAGGCGAAGCAATAATAGAATGGTGAACAATTTGCAGTTACTTCACTATAATCCTCCCCATGCTCTGGTTGGGAGCTGTGTCAGGTACCTGATCATCCAAGGCCACATTACAATGAACAAACCATCATTGTGCAGTCTTCCGGCGCCATCTACTGACAGCAGTATGGTACACCTGCGGATAATCCTCAGCTCCTTCTCCTCCACATCTGCATCAAGCAGTTTCCCACTTCTTGTTTTCAAAGATGACTTGCGCCGCTCACGCTATAGGGTGTTATAGCTGTGATACTCATTTCAGTCACTCAACATTAGATGTAATGCATGCAGGCAAGCCACAATGTGATAAGCACATTGGACGTTTAATGCTTGCAGTGTGGGATATTGTAGCTAATGAAGCCTCCAATGCACAAGGTGACAATACATCTGCAGCGCCGAGTCTGTGCACTTGTCCACATGGCTCCTTGCACCGTCCACAAATATCTGAATTAATGTTGTGCCCTGTTGAGAGTTGAGAGCACGCGAACCTGTGGGTCTAGAGGGTCCAAACCAGCAACCAAATGGAGCATTCCCCGCCCCAAAAACATCCGATTATTCCAAGTACCTGGTGTACTTACTTGACCCAACCTGGAATGATCAAGGACCCCACGCACCCTGGACATACTCTCTTTCACTTTCTTCTATGGGAAAAAGATACAAAAGTCTGAGAATACCTACCAACCAGGAACAGCTTCTTCCCTGCTGCCATCAGACTTTTGAATGAACCTACCTGGTATTAAGTTGCTCTTTCACTCCACACTTGCTATGACTGTAACATTACATCTGGATCTTCTTTCCTTCTCGATGAACTGTATGCTTTGTCTGTATAGCGTGCAAGAAACAATACTTTTCACTTTATACTAATACATGTGACAATAATAAATCAAATCAAATCAAATCAAAAAAGATAGTTCATTATTTAACTGATTTGTTGCTTACATGAGCACTCTTTCTGCTTGATCTGCGCATTTCCCAGAGATGCTTCATAATAACCTGGCCGGCTCTATAGGTATCCTGCTAGATTTAATTGTTCAGCAGGGCCAGGAAATTGTCCCTGAACAAGGCCCAACAGACAAAATGCTGCAAATCTCAAATGGTGACTGCATATACTTCTGGCAAACAGGCTGAGATCGCAGTCTCGGCTGTTTGCCAGTATCATGGTAACAACACATCAGTCTACCACTTGGACATTTGTTTATTCGTGGGACATGGACATCGCTGGCTGGCCAGCATTTATTGCCCATCCCGAATTATCCTTGAAGTGCTAGGTCATTTCAGAGGGCAGTTGAGAGTCAACCACATTGCTGTGGCTCTAGAGTCACATGTAAGCCAGACCAGTTAGGGATGGCAGATTTCCTTCCCTAAAGGACATTAGTGAACCAGATGGATTTTTCCTGACAATCAACGATGGTTTCCTGATCACTGTTAGATTCTTAATTGCAGATTTTTTAATTCAATTCAAATTCCACCATCTGCCATGGTGGGATTCGAACCTGGGTCTCCAGAACATTAGCTGAATTTCTGGATTCATAGTCTGGCAATAATACCATGAGGCAATCACCTCCCCTGAAAATGATGGGTCAGAGAATGCCACATAATTTTAACATCTAGATGGAGGCACATGAAAGCGACCACTGACCCAAAGCATTCCCTTTGACTGGCACGATGGATTCCCACTCCATGAATGTTTAACTGGACTGTAACCACTGAGCACAGAATCATGCTGGAAAATGCCTACCACCCCAATTACCCGAACCATTGTCACCTTTTCCCACACCTTTCCATTGTGCTCATATCCTGTCCTAGCCCAACCCAGACATTAAAATTAGTGGCATTAAAATCAAACATTATTAACCATGACCATATACAGTGTATGCCTGTCCAATGCATCTCCCCAGTACTTCTGATAAGTGAAACTAGATGCCATATGTCATCAGACAAAAAGACTTTTTAGTGGGTGAAGGGACCATGGAGACCAACTGGAGATGGATATAAACTGTATGTCACTATCCATTTGTGCAGATAAAGATGGCTGGAATTCTCTTCTCCTGTATAAATAGATGGCTCTCTCATGTGCAGGTACTTTGGTTATTATTTCAGCAGCACAGCAGGATATTATAGATGTGGAATCATCAAGAGGCATATCCATCATTTGTGCCAGTCAAAATGTACTTCCTTTTATGTGCATTCATCCACTGTAAGCAGGTATAAAAGAGATTCTTTTCTTGTAAGAGTAATTTGTACTCATGTACCCATGATTCACACGTGCGAAGATATAGCACTCTGGTAGCTTCTGCTGACCCCATGAGTCCCAGTGTTAATAAATCGTTATGGTAATGCTACATCATGCTCTGGTACAAAATTAATATAATTCTGTTTTAGAAAGTACATGAAGAGTTGGCAAAGTGGATTCGCTCACTGTGTTGGTGCACCAAGCTTACTGTAAAGTGTTAAGATGCACTGCAAATCAATGTTATAACATTGAGCTTCCTATCGGCACACCTGCCTGAGCTATCCATGTAGCCAAATAAATTTCTTCCTCACTCGCTCCCAAGTGAGAATCATACTACTCATGCAATTTATTTCCAGCAATATTGTATTACATATGCATGATCATTTTTCTTCCCAGTAATGTACGGAAGACAATGACCCTGATATTTACAGAAAGCCAAGGAGGCAGAAGGGAGGGACTGTTTTGCATCTGGTAAACCTGATAAATGAGTTCCCCTCAGGCCTTGCCAAATTTAATAATTGATTAATAATTTTAATTTCCATTCCCTGGCCACAGCCAGCCAGATTGAGAGGATGAGTCCCTATCAGTTGGGGAGGCCATAGCCAGGCAACAGAGAGGAAGGAGGGAGAGACATCAGATGGCAGAGGTTCAGAGTGAAGCAACATCAGATGCTGGAGGTTAGGACAGGGGGATCAGAGAGGCCAGAGGGTGGGAATGAGGAGATCGGAGGGCAAAGGGGAACGATTGAATGGCAGAAAGTGGGGTCAGGGCGGGGGGGGGGGGGGGGGGGGGCATGCAAATCGGACGTGGAATCAGGAAATCAAAAGGAACAAGGGGAATCAGGTTAGGAGAACAGGAGTTGGGGGAATATCCAAGGACAGCCAGAATATTTCGGTAAGGCCAGGTTGATGGGAAATTGTGGCTCGGGTGTCTGACGGTGGATTGTTGGCGGGTGTGGTTGACTGATCTTGGGAATTGTTTACAGGTAAGCTGGGGTTCAAGGGGAAGCCCAGCAAATTGCTGGAAAGGCATTTACCTCACATATCTGCAGTCCTTATCTCCCTTTACTACCCAGATATCTTGAGGCCTTAGAAACCTGGCTGATCAGGTTAAAACCTAAAATTGGCTTTATTTTATAAATATAGAAAAAGTAGAAAAAACATGAGGCATGCAGCCTCACCAAAGTAATTATTCTGAGCCACCCACTTCCTGGAAACAGATTGGCCAGTCCCACTACATCTCCATATCCCCACCTTTGGTAAAACAAGAAATAGGTGGGATTTGATCATGTTTGTGATTCCTTCAATATTCTGGCTCACACTGACAACCCAGCTTCCATTTTTTTATTTCTCAACCACTCCATTGGACAAAAAGGGTTTATTTTATATGATTTTAATTTTGAGGTTGCTTCATTTTCAGCTGCTTCACCAATCACCTTCCCTCTATCATAAGGTCAGAAATGGAGATGCTTGCTGATGATTGCATAAAGTTCAGTCCCATTCATAACTCCTGTGACACGAAATCAGTCCGTTTTCATATGCAGCAAGACCTGGACAACATTCAGGCAGGGGCTGATAAGTGGCAAACAACATTCATGCCATGCAAATGCCAAGCAATGACCATCTACAACGAGAAGACTCACAACACCAGGTTAAAGTCCAACAGGTTTATTTGGAATCACAAGCTTTCGGAGCACTGAAAACCTGTTGGACTTTAACCTGGTGCTGTGAGACTTCTTATTATGCCCGGCCCAGACTAACGCCAGCATCTCCACATCATCTACAACAAGTGTTAGGATCCCAGCTGATGTTACTGCTGGGCAAGTCAGATCCCGGGATTGAATCCAGCTTGATAGATCCTAAGTTTTATTTTTTGTTTAGATATGTGGAAGAACAGAGTCACAGGACTGCCAATTAACTTTTAACAAGAAAACATACTAGACAAGAAAGGATTAACTATCATACACTACTCCTTCTCCCCAGCTATAACTTTCCAGCTTTATAAGGATAACACAAGTTACGGAATCCATCTTAAGCTTTAATGTTCTCAGTACATACACAGTCCATGTAAATTAATAGGCAAACTGTGGTCAGATACACCACACTTCGAAACCAAGTTTAAGTTTAAAAGTTTATTTATTAGTGTCACAAGAAGGCTTACATTAATGTTGCAATAAGGTTACTGTGAAAATCCCCTAGTCGCCACACTCCAGTGCCTGTTTGGGTACACTAAGGGAGAATTTAGCATGGCCAATACACCTAACCAGCGAGTCTTTCGGACTGTGAGAGGAAACCAAAACACCTGGAGGAAACCTACGCAGACACAGGTAAAATGTGCAGACTCCACAAAGACAGTGACCCAAGCTGGGAATTGAACCCGAGTCCCTGGCTCTATGAGGCAGCAATGCTAACCACAGTGCCATCGTGATGCCCCTACTTCTGTGAATTTCTCATCAACTCTCTCCAGATTCTTGTTACACTGTGAACCAACTGGTCTCACTGGTACTCTGACTTTCACACAAGGTTTTTTAAATTCCACTCATGAAGAACATAATTTGGAATCTTCTCCCACAAAATGTTTTCTCACGAATGCCTTCACAAAGGATCCACATCCACATCCAGGATTTCTACTTCTTCTTCTAGTATTCCTCTGCCCTGGATGGCCATATGCGTTCAAGCTTCCCCACAATCTCTCGGGTACACAGCCACAATAACAGAACACCACTGCTTCACAGGCTGAATAAGGTGTCAACAACCTTAGGATCACCACAGTTGTCTGGTATCTTGCTAGCCAATGTCTCCTGGTCGGCACCTTGGAGGCTTTTCTTTAACTAGGAGCCTGTCTCTGCCCATTATTTAAACTTCAGTGAACAGTACCTCGTTCAGATTCCAGTTCTTTGTTCCTTTGAATTCAGTCTTCCTGATACTTTATTTTTTTTCATTCCTTAGTTTCTGGGACTTTCTCCTTTAGCTTCTGGGGCTTGCTTTCTGTCCCTTTGTATTGTCCTGCCTGTACTGATTGTGGAAAGATTCTTACCTCTGGATTACCTGGTTCAAAACTGAACACAAGTGTTTCTGCTTTTCAATGTGAGCTCTGGTTGCAAAGCAACAGCCTTTTTTTTATCCTCTGCAATTCATTTTACATCATAAAACCGTAATTACAATGCAGGCAAAGTTTAAAGTGAAGTTTTAAATTTTAAATAGACTTAAAGGCACCTGTCCTTAACATGAAACAAAACTGAAGTTTTAACCCATTCTTCGCTTATTCAAATGCAACCTTATTTCTAACACATAAAAACAAATATAAACTACTTAAAATATTGTTATTTACTAACAGAAGGGTCTAACCAGCTCCCTTTGACATTCAACAGTATTACTGTCACCAAAAATTCCAATATCATCCTCCGGGGGTTACCATTGACCGAACACCTAATTAAACCAACCATATAATTACTGTGACTACAAAAGCTGTTTAAAGACTGGGAATTCTGTGGTAACACACTTTGGGATTCCCCAAAGCTTGACCACTATCCATAACACACAAGTGAGAAGTGTGATCCACTTGGCCGGATGAGTGCAGCTACAACTCAAGAGGCTCTACACCATTGAGAACAAAGTATTCCACTTGATCAGCATTCCATCCCTTACCTTAAATATTAATGCCTTCCAACAACAGCGCACAGTGGGTAGCAATGTGCACCATCTACAAGGAGCACAGCAACAACTTGGCAAGGCTCCTTCAACATCATATTCAAAACCTGTGACCCCTATCACCTAAAACAACAAGGGCATAAGATGCATGGGAACTCCACCAACTGCACAGTCCAAAAGCAACTCTGCATTTTAATTAATAAACAAGTTTCCTGTAAATTCCCAATTTCAAACCAGAACGGTGGAGCAGCAAACTTTAAATAAGTAAAAATATTCACCTTTGGTGACACAAAGCAATGTCTATTATGTAGCATTTTAGTGCTCGGTTAAGAATCTCCTTGAATATGTTGTGTTTTGGATAAATATTCAAAAGCTTAGAGCTGAATAAAATATTTACCATAGGTTGGCCAGTGTTCAAATTTAGGCTATAGAATTGAGTGTATCTTGTGCACAATTGATTTTGCCATATATCATCAGATTTGGCTGGATCACATTAAGTGCTCTCCTCCACCAAGATTGTCCACTATGCCAGGATCATCATGGAAATCTTTTCCTAACTCCCATTTCTTTTCTCCCAATTCTTTGAACCTCTTTCAAAGCCGCTTCACCCTCACCAAGTGCAATGGGTGCATGGGTACATCTTTGTCTCAAAGATTCAGACCGTTTACTCCATTACCTCTGCTGTTCTCCTTACCTAATTTCCCCTGCCACCCCATCCCCTTGCCCACCACGCAAAACCTCTTCTGAGTTACCCACTCTGCTCTTGCCAGAATCTCACATTTTTTGCTCATTTCTCTCCAATCTCCTCTCATGTCCGAATTTCATCTGGTCTCTGCGACCCATCTTCTGCTTCTAAATCCCTGCTTAGCTTTCCAACAACTCCAAACTGGAATTTCTCCAAACTGGTCCGCACTCCATCACAGTACCAAAACAACCCTCCTCAAACTCAGAAATCACATTCTCTGTTAATACAATTGTGATGCATTTTTTTGACCTTTCTGCAGCTATGGATGTAGTCAACCACACCATACTAGTCTATCTAACATCTCTCCTTTTATGTCTAGCTGAGAAAAACATCCATCACTTAGGTCCATTCTTACCTTTCTAGCAATGGCTTCTCCTCTAACCTGGAAACAGCCACCTCTGGAAGTCCTCAAAGATCTATCCATAGCTCCTTCTACTTTCTTATCTTCATACTTCCCCTTGCTAATACCTTTCAAAAATATGTTTACAGCTTCTAAGTGCACACTGACGACACTGAGCTCCAGTTCTCTATCACCTCTCTTGACTTTTCCACTGCCTCCATGCTGTTAAATTGCTTGTCCAACATCTAATCTTGGAATGAACTAAATTAACCATTGGGAAAACAGAAGTAATCATCTTCTGCCTCTGCCACAAACACTCGCCAGAATTCTACCCCCTCACCCACTCCGATTCTGTGGCAGGCGAGGGCGGACAACAGAAATATCCATTGACCTCAGGCAGGAATTTCCAGTCTCACTCGAGCAAGGCAGTAAAAATCCGCCCCCTATCTGTCATCAATTCTTGCTACCTCCCAATGATACACAGTGACCACCCTTCCATATCTCCTCCATCAGAGACCACTCATTTGCACCTCCATATTATCATCCACGTTTGATCCTGCCTCAACCAATTTCTTGCTGAAATTCTAATCATTGTCTTTATCATATCTAGAATCAGCTATTTCAACACTCTACTGGCCATCCTACATACCCTGTAAATATTAGCTCATCCAAACTTCTATTGCCTGCATCCTATTGTGCATCAAGTCCTGTTTGATTATTAATCCAGTCGTTATTAACCTTCATAGGCTACCTGTTTCTCAACACTTCCAATTTAATATTCTCATCCTCATATTTAAATCCCTTCACAACCTTAAATAACCCAATCTTTTTAATCTGCTCACTCACCCACACACCACACCCACTTTGCCCAATCACTTGCAGCTATGCCTTTTGTCATTTTACCCCACCCTCGGGAATTCCCTCTTTAAACTCTTCCATCTCTCTACCTCCCTCTTCCCCTTTAAGAGCCTCCTTAAAAGCCACCTCTAAGACTTTTTTTATTTCTCCTAATATCTCCTTATTTTGCCATTTTTGTCCAGTCAGTGTAAAAGGCAATAGATAAATGCATCTGTTGTTGTAAACTCAACAGTTTGACAATTATATTCTAAAGTAAAGTTAAAGTTTAAAGTTTATTTATTAGTCACAAATAGGCTTACATTCACATTGCGATGAAGGTACTGTGAAAATCCCCTAGTCGCCACACTATCAATAATCAATAATCAGCAAAGTGATGGAAGGTGTCACTGACATGTCTGACATGTCTATCAAGGAACATTTCCTCAGCAATAAGCCCCTGACCAATGTTCAGTTTGGGTTCTGCCAGGACCAATCAGCTCCTGACCTATTTCAGCCTTGGTGCAAACATGGGCCAAAGAGCTGAACACAAGAGGTGAGGTGGTTTTATGGAAACATCTGATCAAGTGAAACATTTGGTTTTATGGAAACATCTGAAATACAGCATCAAGTAGCTCGAGAAAAATTGAAATCAAGAGGAAAACTTTCCACTGGCCAGAATCATACCTGGCATAGTGGAAGATGGTGAACAAGCCTTGGCTGTTAAGTGGCCAGTAGTATTCACGCCACACAAGTTCCAGGCAATAACCATCTCCAACAAGAGATAATCTAAACATCTTCCCTTGACATTTAATGGCATGATCATTTCTGAATTACCATATTATCAGTATCCTGGGGCTCCCACTGACCAGAAGCTTAACTGAACAAGCCATATAAATGTTACAAGAGCAAGTCAGAATTCTGCAGCACCTGAACCCTTTCTACCTATTTCTACCTATAAGTCACAAGTCAAGAGTGTGCTGAAATACTCTCCAGATGCCTGGATGAGTGTAACTCTAACAATATTCAGGACACTCAACACCACCCAAAAGAAAGCAGCCCATTTGATCAGCAATGCATCTACCTTCTTAAATAATCACTCCCTCCACCACCAGTACATATTGGCGTCAATGTGTACCATCTATAAGATGGACTGCAGCAATTCACCAAGCCTTCCTTGACATAACCTTGCAAACACAACCTCTATCATCGAGAACAAGAGTGGCAAACACGTGGGGACGCCACCATGTGCAAATTCCCATCCAAGTCATACAATATCCTGATTTAGAAATAAATCTCCATTCCTTCATTGACACTGGATCAAAATGCTGGAACACCCTCCCTAACAGCACTGTGTGTGCACCAACAACACATGGACTGCAGTGACTCAAGAAGGCAGTTCATCACCACTTTCTTAAGGGTGATTAGGATTGGGTAATAAACGTTTACCTTGCCAGTGCTCACAATCCAAGAACAAATAAAAATAAAATATGCAAATCTATTTCAAGAATGGTGCATTTAATATGGTACATGTAGCATTTAAAAAGACAATCTTATTTGTGCTTACAGGAGTGTTAAAAAAGTGATCATCAGAGTTTTAAAATTCAACAGCAATATTTAAACAGACATATAAATTGAGCTTAAATAGGTACATGTTGTCATAGTTCATCATGATATTGTGTAAATGGCCATCTTGGGTGCTGTGTTACTCTTTGTCCAGCAGACATCACAAGACGCATAAATTCAGTTACATCAAAAGAGTAGTTGGTAAACTTAGGATGGTCTCCAAGGGTTGGATGATGACCCTGGATGAATGAAATTGGAAAGAAAGGTGATGAATTATTAAATCAATTATTAAATTACCATTTTCATTTTAAGTGCTGAATCTGGGCGTAATTCAGATCCGACTTGGAAATCTGTTCTCAGGCGCCCCCATACGCACTTAGCCTGAAAATTGCACTGTGAGTGGGGCTTAGCGCGCCCGAACACTGCTGGTCTGATTGGAGCTTTGAACTGCGCATGCGCGAAGAGAAAAAACAATTGAAAAACGTGTCCCTGTCACATTGCTCCCAGGCCGCAAAAAGCAGATAAAGTGGCCTGGGAGCGATGGACCCCACAGACATCACCCCACCCCCACAACATAACTGTCCCCCTTATCCACCCATCCCCCCGCTACCCAGACTGATCGCGACCCCCTGCCCCCTTCCCCCCCACCGATTACCCGCAGAGTGACAGCGGACCCTCCCTGCCCCCCCTCCCCAGAGAATGATCAGGCCTCCCCCCTCCCCCCAAGAATGATCAGGCCTCCCTCCTCCACCCCACCGCTCCCCCCCACCAAACAGAGAGCGATCTGGCCTCCCTCTGCCCTTCTCCATTCTCCCACCAGACAATGATCTGGCCTCCCTCTCCCTCTGCCCCCACCCCCCCCCCCCCCCCCAACCCACACCAGACAATGATCTGGCCTCCCTCCCCACCCCCCCCCCCTTCCCCCCTCCTCCCCCCACCAAAGAATAATTGGGCCTCCCTCCTCCACCAGAGATACATCTGACCCACCTCCTCCTCGCCCCCCACCCCCCCCCACCCCACCCACCAGAGAATGATCTGACCCACCTCCCTCCCCCTCCACCCCTGATCTGAGTCAGAGAGCCATTGGAAGCTCTGAACTTACCTCTTCAGAAGCTGGAGCGCCCAAAACAGACCTTTGCCGAGCATATCTGTTTTGCGCCGAATCTAGACGTGCGAACACGATGGTAAAAGGGGAAATGCTGGTAAAGTTGGGCGGGCAGCCCATTAATTCAATTGAAATGCATGCAAATGCATTTAAATCGCTGTTGCGCCCGTTTCGGGCACAATTCGGATCACGGCCATTTTCGGGCCTTGGTAAAGTGGAAATTTGCGCGGGCGCGGATCGCGTTAATGGCCTCATGCCCGACTTTACCAAGTTTTCGTGCCCGAATTGTAAAATCAGGCCCCAAGAATTTCCATAAAATTCCAGAGATGAGGGAAATTAAAGTAGTGTGATAATTAAAAAGGCAATGTTCTTCACTGTAGATATCCGACTATGACACAAGGTTAGTCTCAAGAACAGTAGCAATAATTTATAACCACTTTTTGTATACTGTGATGGAATGGACACACTTCAAAAATATCTCTTTAGCAGCTGTAAACATCTGCATTAGTAACATTTGGTCCATGCAATATCCCAGACTGGATTCAATCACCTGAGAAGGATGGAGTCAAATTTTATAGATTCCTTTTTCCCTTATCAGGTCTGTTCTTTGTTTCTCGTTATTTTGTCTCTCCCAAGAGATTCTTTTTGGGGGAGTGAGTGAGGGTGACTGTTTGGTCATAAAGCTTCAGCTATAACTGCATATGGGGCAACCTTGAAGGACCAGCTGGTCTTTTCCTGGTTGCCAACGTTGTACCTGCATATGTGCATGCTGTCTTTTTGGAAAGGGAGACAGATGAAATATTGGACTCCAGGAAGGAGTTTTAGAAACAGGATTTTAAAAGCTGAAACTTCCAAACTCCAAAGAAATGGACGGGACCCTTAGTAGCACCTCATTATAGAGTTATCTTCTGCCTTAAACACATCATCCTAATGTTTACATCACTCTGTTTACTATTGAGAATAATGGTAATGGAATACTTTATAATCAGGTCATGGTTGGTGATAGCACAGTTCTACAAAGCACAACCACCAATGAGTTGCAGATATACCTCACTTTCTATTAGCGTCTAGGTAGGTTGCTCGAGTCAAACGCACAATTTAACAGGAACAATAATACAAGATGATGACTAATCGATTAAGAGTGAGATTATGTTAAATAAAATTCAAACCTTGAGGTAGTTACATAATTGGCTCTCAATTAACACATTAAGTTGATCTTTCTCTACAAGCTATAACTGTAACACTACATTCCGCACTCTCTCATTTCCTTCTCTATGAACAGTATGCTTTGTATAGAGCGCAAGAAACAATACTTTTCACTGTACACTAATACATGTGACAATAATAAATCAAATCAAATATTTCCATGTATTTTAAATGGTGGCTGGATTTTTCAGATATTTTGTAACATTACAAATTAATGTTTAAAAATCTACAGAATCTGTTCTTTCTTTTCCTTTTGTGAGTTAACTTTTTGGAGCGAAAGAGATGAGGGAGATTTGATAGAGGTGCACACTGATATGACAGTTTGGATAAGGTAGACAAAGAAAAGCTGCCCTTGTAGCTGCTGGTACAATGTCTCGGGGTGATTTAAGGCTTTAGGCAAGAGATGGAGTGGGGATGTGAGGAAGAACTTTTTTTATACAGTGAGTGATAATGACCTGGAACTTGCTACATGGATGGTGGAAGCAGCAATTTGGATGGGGACTTGAGGGAAATTAAACTTGCAAGACAATGGTGATAGAATGGGGGAATTGGATTGCTCTATAAAGAGCCAACATGTACTTACTATGCCATGACGGTGAGAATTTCACTTCAGTTCAGATATCCTCATTGGAAATCAAAATGACATAACTTACTGCTCTCTCTCACCATGATATATGGGCCAATTAGTAAATGCACTGTGCCATAAAGAAAAGGCTAATTCAAACTCCATTTGGTGAAAGTTAGCCTCAGTCAGGATGGCTTGCTACAAAGGGATTGTATCTCAAGACTGGGGAGATGAAAAAAAATATCAGCTCATAACATTTGGTAATATTTTCTCATGTACTATTAAAGAAATTGATTTTTCTAAACTGTCATTGATTTATTACAGCAGTACGGAAACAAAATTCTTAATTTTTACATATAGAAAAATACAACCTTTTGCCTCCTTGGTTTATTTTGGTTGATACATTTAGTTAAGGTTATTTTTATTTATTCTTTGATTGATTTTTGTAAAGCCACACAAATTAAATCAGTCTAATATCACATTATTGCCTTCAGGTTAATTTATTGACTATGATTTGAAGACCTGGTGGTGGAGCGCAAGGGATGATAAAATTAGCACAGACCTTATCCTGAGGTATGACTTTGTCACTTTTTTCCCAAGTCATATAATGAATTCCTCGAAGTCTGGCCAAATCCAAATAGCAGCGCTCATCTTCACAGTTATACCTTAAAATTAAAAGTACGTGCATTAATATAACACTACAGCAAATCTCAAAATGTACCAAAATGTTTCATAACCAGTTCATTCATTTTGAAGTATAGTCACTTTTATGTCGACAAATGCAGCAGCCATTTGCATGCAGTTATATTCAACAAATAGTGAGATAGTTGCTGATTTAGCCTGTTTTGTGTGATGGTTGAGGGAGGAACATTAGCCAGGACACCATTCCTTACTGTTCTTTAACAATTTTACTAGATTTTTGACATCCATTTGTGCTACCAAAGCAGGAGACAAAGCCTTGGTTTATTGCCCCTTCCTAAGATGGCACCTCTCTCAATGCAGCACTCCTTCAGCACTACATGAAATATCAGCCCAGATTTTGTGCTCAAGTGCTGGTATGCGACTTGAACCCACAACTTTCTGACTCAGGTAAAAAGATCACTAAATTATAGAAGTTGGTATACTTGCAAAGCACTATCCATTTACAGTAATGTCTGCCATAGTACTTTGTCTGTATTGATCAAGAGGAAAAACCCACTATGACCTGTGTGCAAATGGTTATCTCTATTCTAAATGGCATTAACAATAGAAGAAAAAGTAGTCACAGTAACTTCATTGCAGCATTAATGTAAGCCTACTTGTGACTAATAAAAAAACTTAACTTAGAAAAGTGCTGTAGCCATTACTTCACAAAGAAACAGCAAATTCAGCAAAAAAATGAGAAATAACCAATGAGTGTATTGCAACTTTCTAACTCAAAATGTGGTCAACCTATCCATCCAATTTTTTGGTTTACTTTGTGCGATACGTTGTTTTGCATCTAAGAGAGTAGTCAAGCAGGAAATCTTATCCGAGGAAGGGCTTTTAATAAAATATCTTACAGATATACTAGATTCGGTAAATGTAACCTGACCTTGCAGTCGATCAGTTCACCTGCTATACTGTAATTATGTATTGCATAATTAAACAGTTCAATTTTTAAACATGTACCTCAACAAGAGGTTGATATTGCCAGTTAAGAAATAGTGCACTTAAACAAAATTACACAGAAAAGCCACATTAACACATAATAATTTGACTGCAGCATAAATGTTTATAAGAATACATTTAAAAAAGTGAAATACATACAATTCAAAAACGACAGCCCAGTCAGGTAGAAAAAGCAGGTGAGTCAGTCCAGCTCCATGTATGGAGATAAAAATGTCCGAATTGTGTGTTATTTTCAGTTGCTCTAAAAATCTAATGTCTCTGAGAAAAATTAAAGAGGGCAATACAAAGATTACACTGTATAATAAAATATATAATTAACAGCAGTAATTTTTAAAAAAACATTCAGGGGCCGATTTTACCAAATCGGGACTAAATGCCGGGTCCGGTCGTCAAACGGATCCGCGCCCGGCAGCCGTGCTCCAGCGCACCCATACGCCTTTTTTCGGCACCGGTCTATTGGGCGGGGCTTAGTGCTGTTGGAGCGGCCGGAGCTCCAACTGCACATGTGCAGTTTGCAACAGACCGCAGACAGTGCGCCCGGGCGAAAGGCAAAGCAGCGCAGACAGCAGAGAGGATGAAAGGAATTCCCTTTGGAGGATAATGTCCACGTTATAATCACAGGAACTAAAAACCTGACAGTCCAAAATCTGGGATAATATTACAGATGTGGAGATGCCGGCGTTGTACTGGGGTAAGCACAGTAAGAAGTCTCACAACACGAGGTTAAAGTCCAACAGGTTTATTTGGTAGCAAATACCATAAGCTTTCGGTACCGAAAGCTTATGGTATTTGCTACCAAATAAACCTGTTGGACTTTAACCTGGTGTTGTGAGACTTCTTACTATAATATTACAGGACAGGGATGGGGGGATATAGATTTTGAAATATTATCCCAGATTTTGGACTGTCAGGTTTTTAGTTCCTGTGATTATAACGTGGACATTATCCTCCAAAGGGAATTCCTTTCATCTTCTCTGCTGTCTGTGCTGCTTTGCCTTTCCCTTGGGTGGGGGGGGGAGCAGACACGTCACTCCCCTTCTTCATCCCCGCCCCCCCCCACCCCCCCCCCACCCCCCCCCCCACCCCCCCCCCCCCCCCCCCCCCCCCACCCCCCCCCCCCCCCCCCCCCCCCCCCCCCCCCCCACCCCCCACCCCCACCCCCCCACCCCCCCCACCCCCCCCCACACCCCCACCCCCCCCACCCCCCCCCCCCCACCCCCCCCACCCCCCCCCCCCCCCACCCCCCCCCCCCACCCCCCCAGGGAAAGACAGAGCAAGGCCAGGAACGTGCAGGAGGTTGTCTACAGACTGCAGATCGGAAGGATGGTGGAGGGAGACCAGCGATCAAGCTAGGTTGGGGATGTGCCTCCCAGGGGGGTCCAATCCCAAGGGGGGGGGGGGTCTGCCGGCGGGGCCTGCCTCCCAGTGGGGTCCAAACGGGGGTGGGGGGGGGTGTGGGCTGCCGGGGTGGTTCGCGGGTGGGGTCCGCGAAGGATGCTCGGGGGGGTTTGGCTTCGGCGGTTCCCCTGCTGAATTGGAGTCCCATTCGGACTTTTATTTAGCAGGCCGTTTAATGCGTGGACGCGAAATGGGCCGCAACCTGGTAAAGTCGGATTCGTCGGTAAAGTTGGGCGCGAGCTTCATTAAGTCGATTTAAATGCAGTTTTAATCGACTTAAATCGAGGCTCGGTAAAGACGCGATCTGCCATGAGTCGGGTGCAGATCGTGTTTTAGGCCCGACACCCAACTTTACCGCGGGGCGCGAAATTTTGGTAAAACCGGGCCCTTAGCCTCTTTCACCCATCACAGTTTTTCACCTTTTCTCAATGCAATCAATGAAATAAAATAGATTTAGTAGCTATTTTGACTCAAGGTGTATCTAGTGTCAGTACTCAAAGCACAAAGCAAGTGGTCGCATTTATTTGATGTCACCAGATGCTAACAGTTGCTAGCCAATGCGAAAACTTTTCAAAGTTAATTTCAAGTAAAATAAAGTTATGGATTTTATTCAGCGCAACATTTTCTATAACAGTATGCCATTTAGCTTCAAAGCAATTTACTCTTCTGATTTTATTTGGTTTTCTGTGAAACAAGTCATTAGATCAGTATATGTTCGATAATTTCAATATACATCCAGATTCTTCAGAGTGCATGCCTGTTGAGAAGATTACGGTGAATGGAATGATAAATAAGATACTATATTTGGTGTGAAATTGAACTTGGTGAAGGTGAAGTTACACTAAAAAAAGCATTACACATTCTACTTAAGAGATTTTGATTGAAAAGCTAATCATGATTCCTGTATGGATAACATTTCTGGGATTTCTGAAGAGTGAAAATCACAAAGTATAACGCAATTAAATAAAATACAGCTAAACCACAATAAACTCCAAACAATTTGCAGCTGTGTTTGTCAATTTCATGTTTCATTTTTTAATTGAACAAGCTGATTTTTCAAAACTGAAAACAAACTGTTTTGAATAATAGCTCTTAAAAATTCAATGCAACTTTAGAAGACTGGCTCATTTAATTATGCAAACTTTATAGAAAATATCGTATGATACAACACAACATTTTTTTTTGGATATAAGCTTGGATAGATATTATAGCAGGGAAATATTGTTATCACAGGAAATAGCCATTTGGCTATGTAGAACTTGAGTATTGCTGAAAAAAAGGGAACATGCTGGCAAAGATTTTCAGGGCAGCTCGCAAGATAAACCAACAGTAAAGGGAACAATAATTTATACCACATGAGAAGATTATACTGCAAAAACAAAAAATGCCAGAAACTTGCAACAGGCCTGACAGTTTATGTGTGGAGAGAGAACAGAGCTAATGTTTCTAGTCAGAGCTGCTGAAGATTATGCTGATTGGTTGGCAAGTGGACTCTGGTTGGTAGAGACAGTGCTATGGATAATGTAGCAGAGGACAGTTAACTGCCAGGCTTTTGTTCAAATTCAAACCAGTCAGGTCAACTCTGATTGGTCTAGGCATTGCCATGGGGAATGAACCAGAGAATGGCTGTCCCCCAAGCTTTTGTTTAGTTGAAAAAGGCTCAATGTGTAGGTATGCACCTTCTGTCTGCAAAGGACAGGGCCTTGTGTGTGAATAAACGTGGTTTCTACCATGTGTAAATGAGCCATATGCAAGCCCAACTGATAAACTTAAATTGTTTTTTGTTGTAATTCCTTGCACAATTAGGAAGTAGAAAACCTACATTTAGCCAGGTGGATAACTACAACATTACAGAGTTGGCAAATTGGCCAGGCACAGTAGTCTTGACTATGATTTGCTCACTTGTCCCATGGTTCAGGAGTTGTGGTGCAAATTTGGAAAGAACAATGTTTGCTATTTGCAAGGCCTTTCCTAGAATGACAATCAAGGAACTAGACCAATTCTGGGTACTCTGGTTTCCTCCCACAGTCCAAAGATGTGCGAGTTAGGTTGATTGGCCATGCTAAATTGACCCTCGTGTTGGGGATTTAGCAGGGTAAATGTGTGGGGTTATGGGAATAGGGCCTCAGTGGGATTGTGGTCAGTACAGACTTGATGGGCTGAATGGCCTCCTTCTGTACTGTAGGGATTCTATGTTTCTATTCTATTCTATGAACTATGTCTACCCCATTTTCTAAAATGACAGGATAATGTAAATAAGAAGAGGAAAGACCTAACTGAAGAAATGACATTACACTATGTGTTAGACCTAACATTCAGACAGTGCAACTTAACTCTTGCAAGTTTTAGTATTAGTGTATAGTTTGAGTTAATTACCATAAAACAATTAAATGACCCTAAATTATGTCTTTATACGGATATTACTTCCTACTATGAGAAGTTACTAACCCTAACTCAAACCACTTAAAGATGACACCTCTCCTTAAATGTGTAGCACACCTCTTGAGAAATTCTAGAACAGTGATGTAGATATCGTAAAAGTTATATGCCACAATATCAGCCTTGCTGGGGAAAAAGCCATGTTTCAATGATAACCACAGGATTGGATTTGCAGAAAGAGATGTGATCCTCTGGTACCACTGTCATCCAGACAGGTTAAATGAAAGTCGCGAAACTTCTTTTAAATTAAGATACAAAAGTGGACAATTCTGCACACTTAAGATTGATCAGTATTTGTTAGCAATAATAACAGCAGTAGGCAATCTATAGTAACTATTCACAGGGAGATCAGGTTGCCTCTCTCAGTCTGTGTAGAAATCAAAGCTTCTATTTGCTCGCTCAGGTTCTCTTTGCCCTTACAGACAGCTCATATTAAGACAAAGAGTAAGATATGGATAATAAAAGCAAATTACTGCAGGTCCTGGAAATCTGAAATAAAAACAGAAAATGCTGGATAAATGCAGCAGGTCTGGTAGGTCTGTGGAAGGGTCATTTGGTCATTAACTCTGTTTATCTCCACAGATGTTGCCAGACCTGCTGAATTTATCCAACATTTTCTGTTTTTAGTTTAATAAAATGTAGAGTTGGCTTATTAGGCTATGCCAGCCAGTTGCAGGCAGAGGAAAGTATCAGAGCGGAGCACAGTAGTAAAAAACACAAGGTTAAGAACTCAGTGTAGCAGTGAGAAAGATAGGATTGAGAACAGAGCACATCATTAAGAAAGACGGGATAGATAATAGAGCACAGCAGTGAGAAAGACAGGATCTAGAACAGGACACAGTAGTGAGATAGACAGGATAGCGAACAGAGCTCAGCAGTAAGAAAGACGGGATCTAGAACAGAGTACAGCAGTGAGAAAGCTGGGATCAATAACAGAACACAGCAGTGAGAAAGACTGGATAGCGAATAGAGCACAGCAGCAAGAAAGACAGGATCTAGAACAAAGTATAGCAATGAGAAAGATGGGATAGAGAACAGAGCACAGCAGCGAGAAAGATGAATCTAGATCCAAGTACAGAAGTGAGAAAGAGGGGATAGAGAACAGAGGACGTCATTAAGAAAGATGAGATAGATAATAGAGCACAGCAGCGCGAAAGATAGGATCTAGAATAAAGTACAGCAGTGAGAAAGACGGGATAGAGAACAGAACGCTGCAGTGAGAAAGATCTAGAACAGAGTACAACCGTGAAAATGGTGGGATCTAGAATGGAGTACAGCAGTGAGAAAGATCTGGAACAGAGTACAACAGTAAGAATGGTGGAATCTAGAACAGAGTACAACAGTAAGAATGGTGGGGTCTAGAACAGAGTACAACAGTGAGAATGGTGGGATCTAGAATGGAGTACAGCAATGAGAAAGACTGGATAGAGAACAGAGCAGCAAAAAAGACAGGATCCAGAACAGAGAACAGAGTATAGGGGCGGCACGGTAGCACAGTGGTTAGCACTGCTGCTTCACAGCTCCAGGGTCCCGGGTTCGATTCCCGGCTCGGGAAACTGTCTGTGTGGAGTTTGCACATTCTCCTCGTGTCTGCGTGGGTTTCCTCCGGGTGCTCCGGTTTCCTCCCACAGTCCAAAGATGTGCGGGTTAGGTTGATTGGCCAGGTTAAAAATTGCCCCTTAGAGTCCTGGGATGCGTAGGTTAGAGGGATTAGCGGGTAAATTAGCGGGTACAAAAAGGGATTAGCGGGTAGGGCCTGGGTGGGATTGTGGTCGGTGCAGACTCGATGGGCCGAATGGCCTCCTTCTGCACTGTAGGGTTTCGATGATTCTATGAGCAATGAGAAAGATGGAATAGAGAACAGTGCACAGAAGTGAGAAAGACAGGACTGAGAACAGAGCACAGCATTGAGAAAGGCGTAGCTGTGAGTGTGAATGGCATGCAAATAAAATCATAGCGACATCACAGCATGAGAAGTCGCAGGTAAAACACATAACTTAAACTGGATCATGCGCAGTTTACAAACTAAAACTAAAACAAAACTAAGTCGATTAAATAATTAAATAAGATGATGTGCCGCAATGCAACATGTAGGAATTTATGAAGTGCTTCGAAATCCCAGACAACCCCCTCTGCAATAACTGGTTAGCTTGAAGAATTCAATCTCCAATTCTGAGGTGGAGGGGCCAGCAATTCTGACGCAAATAATTCACCTCCTGACTCCCCAGAGCATGTCCACCATATACAAGGCAGAAGTCAGGGGAGCGTTGAAATACTCTCCATTTGCCAGATAAGCGCAGCTCCAACAACAATGAGAAAGCTCTGGACATTAAGACAAAGCAGCCCTCTTGATCAACTCTCCATCTAACATCTTAAGCATGATTAGGCCACAGTTGGAGAGTATTGTTGGAGCATTTCTAGTCATCATATTATAAAACTGATTTTGAGGCAATAGATATAATGCAGAGAAGATTCGCAGGGATGATATCAGGAATGCATGAGAGTAGATATCAGGAAAGGATTGACAGGCTGGATCTCTTTTCTCTCATAAAAAAGGTGGCGGGATAGTGACCATACAGAGGTCTTTAGAATTCTGAAAGGTTTGGATAGAGTGGTTACAGTGAGAATGTTTCCTCCTGTGCAGATCATAACCAGAGACCATCAATATATGACAGTTTCCAAGAAATTCAACAGGGAAGTCCGAAGAAACTGCTTTACCAATGAATGGTGATAATGTAGAACGCTCTACCACAGGGAGCAGCTGAATGAATAGTATAAACTCATAAAGAGGGTTCTTATGGTCAATTTAGGTGACAAAAGATAGAAGGATGCTTGAGTGGAGCATAAACAAGAAATAAATTTAGCACTTCTACCCCTCTCCCAACTTCTATGGTGTTTTAACACTTACTTGTAATCCACCACTCTGACATCAAATACAGTTACTGTCTTCAGTGCCTTCACCAGCTGAGGACAAAGTTAAAATATTTGCAATGCATTCAGCAGTTTAATTTTATTGAGCTTTTAACACAACTCAAAAACTATTCAACCAAAAGCTTTTTATAATTTATGGGCAGTAAAACATTTGATAAAGTCATGCATTTTGCCCTTCTACTTTTCTTTTCCATTACTGTTGCTAACAAAACAGCAGCAAGAAGGCAAGTTGGATTGGAGCATAAAAGTTTCTCTATAGTACAGACTGGGAGGCTGCAAGTTGCCTGATTGTGACAACACTAGCAGAAAGGTGTAATTGCAGTATAACAAGTTTACATGGGCAGCTTCCATCATAAATGGGGATATTGGAATTCGGAACGGAAAGATTGACAGGTTAACGGATGCAAGATTTTTAACATACCGAGAAGGGGGGTGGGCGGGATTTTCCACCCCTGTTTTCAATGGCAGGAATTGTGACAAGGGCAGAGAATCGAGGGGGAGACCCAGAACGGCTTTCACGCCAGCAGAATTTCCCCATTCGATTGTCCCCGCACCCATCAGTGAAGTAATGAGCTTCCCACCTTGCAATGATGGGAACCCCAATATAATGCATTAACATATATACTTGGCCGGTCTCCCTGCTGTATCATCTCCCCATGTAGGTAATTGCCCCCACCACCCCCCGCATAATGTCACACAGGTGGGATTTACAACAGGTTTCGAAAAACAGGGAACCGGCAAACAGAACCCACCGGGGGGTGCACAGCTAATACCATTCTCTCCCCAGGGGAGAGAGGGTCATGCCCGGGCAATACCCTAGCAGTGCCCAGGGCACTGCTCGGGGGGGAGGAGGGTCTCTGTTGGGGAGAAATATCGTGTCTGTAGTGGGGGGAGGCTTTGTGGGAGCAGGGGTGTTCCCTTTTTTTTAAATTGGGGTGCACTTTTTGGAGTCTCATTCAGAGCCCACCCTGCCAGCATGACATCATGGGACCGCCTTGCATTACTAAAATATTTGCAAAATAAAAGTAACAGGAAAACCCTGCAAGGCAGCTGGCAAGCTGCCCTCCGCTTTTCCCACTAGAGACAACATTTTCAAAAAAATCAGAAAATTACACCCATTATTGATGTAAAGCAAGTTGTGAAAGGAGTGAAATGTCCTTTTGTTTTTCTCAGTCTCTACTCAGGAGAGTCATGGTGGGTAATGTCCCATAGATATTACAATCCTTCTGTACTTTGCCAATGTGAATATTCATCACATGGGTTTAGGCAATGTGAGTTTGCAAATCATTTAACTATGAACATCATCACTGTCAAGCCTACATTTTTCCTCACGACATCTCACATTTTCCAGCAATATTTGCAATGGGAGTGAGAAACTCACATTATTAAAACTCCAGGTACTGTCCCACCAAGGTTCTATACAATCACAGCAAAACCTCTTAATGCTGTACGCAAATCATCCTGCAATCAAGGCCAACATACCATTTGCCTTCCTGATTACTTGCTGTACCTGGATGTTAGCATTCAGTGACTTATGAACAAGGACACCCAGGTCCCTTCAGACAACACTTCTCAATCTCTCCCCATTTAAGAAATATACTGCCTGCTGTTTTTCTTCCCAAAATGGATAAATTCCCATTTTTTCCACATTATATTCTATCGGCAATGTGCTTCCCACTCTCTCAGCTTGTCTAATTCCCCTTGAACCCTCTTTGTATCCTCCTCACCACTCCCATTACCACTTAGTTTTGTGTCATCAGCAAGCTTGAAAATATTACATTTGGTCTCCACATCCAAATCATTGATATAGATTGTGAGTAACTGGTGTCCAAGTTCAACATTTTTAAAGCTTATTTATTAGTGTCACAAGTAGGCTTACATTAACACTGCAATGAAGTTACTGTGAAAATCCCCTAGTCACTACACTCCGGTGCCTATTCGGGTACACTGAGAGAGAATTTAGCACGGCCAATGCACCTAACGAGCACATCTTTCGGACCATGGGAGGAAACCGGACCACCTGGAGGAAACTGATGCAGACACGAGGAGAACATGCAGATTCCACACAAGCAGTGACCCAAGCCGGGAATCGAACCCGGGTCCCTGGTGCTGTGAGGCAGCAGTGCTAATCACTGTACTATTAATTTTGCTCACTAACTACCTGTTTGGGACCGTATCGGAAGCCTTCTGAAAATCCAAATCCACCTCATTCACTGATTTTCCCCTTACCTATTCTGCTAGTTACATCCTCAAAAGATGCTGACAGGTTTGTCAAACATGACTTTCCTTTCATAAATCCTACCATTATTTTCTAAGTGCCCAGTTATCATGTCCTTTATTGTAGAATTTAGCATTTCTCCTACTATTGATGTCAGGCTAACAGGCCTGTAGTGCTCCTCCCTTCTTAAATAGTGGGATTACATTTGGTACCTTCCAACTGGTAGGAACCAACCATTAACAGATAACTACAGCAAAATTCTTTACGCATTGCTATATATCTTAGATAACACAAAATAATTGTTCTTTTTTAGTACCCACCTCATCCTGATTTAAAATTCTGCGATATTGAGTACTGCGAACCAGAAGTGTAACACGAATTCTCCCAATCTTGATAAAAGAATAATAGATTTATCAACCATATACCAAGATATATAAATATTAAAATATATCTTCTAAATTATCATTTAGAATTCCATAATCAAAATTATCTAAGGACAATTGAAATCTAATTAATCATTCCAAAGAGTATTTCGATTTCCGATGAATTGGCTAGGCCATGTTATAGCTGACAAGATAGTGAGTTTACCTTGTATATGAAAGCTAAACTCAAAGTTACAGATATTTCCATGCACTCGGGAGCTGTGACAGACTGTTTGAAGAAGCAATTTTCTTGTAGATGTGCATAGCATCCTAAGTAATAGACAGATCCTCATATTTGAATAGCTGAGTTAGAGCTTAATCTTTAACTAATCTTGAAGCTGCTTGAGAAGAAGAAAATAGTATTAGCTCTGTAGGGATCTTGTTTATTAAGCCATTGTGATGCGCATCAGCCTCCCTATGTGCAGTCGCAAACACCTGGGTACATTTCAATGGCCATTCTCAGGTGCTCTGTCACCAGCATGAGGTACTGAGAGCACAATAACAATTGTTCCTCAATGGATCAGAATATCATCAAGGCACGTTATTATGGAAGGACAATCACAGCCAAGATCATTGTTCCCCAGCCCATGGCGACTGAGGCTGATCACTCTCACCACCTTCCCAGCTGAGATCAGTCACTGGAGGCATAGAGAATGAAGCTGCAACATTTGGAGGTTTTAGACTGTGAAAGCATAGCTTTATAGGACTGGATTTCAATTGCAGCATAAGAAATAAGGCTGCATGGGCAGTGGGTTGATCTGGACATCGCAGATAGGGCCTTACTAGCTAAACAGGCAGCTATTGAAAAGTTGTGAATTATTACATTGCAGTGAGTGGCTTATGCCTATTCCAAGGTTGCTGGTGGATGTTGCCAAATAGATGGGATCATGGAGCACTCTACAATAGGACACTTACCTGCGGACTTTCTTGTGTAATGTTTAATCTAAACAGGACATGCTGCGAAAATGCTCTGAACATCCCTGCAGTAAAGCAGTCAGGCACCTGTTATTTACAAGGACATATAGCATTAGTACAGTGTTGTATATGGCCAATCATTTAATTGAAAGACATAGAAAATATTCTCAACACATATTTCAGTTCTGATAAAAAGTCATCGAGCTGAGACATTAACTCTGTTCCTTTCCCCACAGATGCTGCCAAACTTGCTGAGTATTTCATTGATTTTCTGTTTTATTTCAAATTTCCAGCGTCCTCAATATTTTGCTTTTATATTTTATCCAACAGATTGAATGCTAAAAACCTGTTGAAATAATTCTAGATGGTCCAGGGCCTTATCACTGACTTGTTAAAATGTTATATGCTACTATAATAAAAAGACTAATGCCCATAGTTACTACTGTAATGCTGATACACTGTTTCTCAGCGTGTTCCCTTTCCTCGCTAATATATAAAATTAGGGTAACTAACTTAAATACAAAACTATGAAAAATATTTGTTACCTGGATTAATCGTAAAGAAAGCAAACTTCCAGCTAACATGCATACAAAATGGTCTCAGTAACAAAATAGTCCAAAAAAA
The DNA here is from genome assembly GCF_964213995.1 of Mustelus asterias. Lineage (NCBI taxonomy): Eukaryota > Metazoa > Chordata > Chondrichthyes > Carcharhiniformes > Triakidae > Mustelus > Mustelus asterias. The sequence continues at coordinate 116,933,117 of NC_135803.1, read as the reverse complement.
AATCCCATGCCAGACTTCACAATCAAACCTCTTGATCTTTAGATCTTTTGATCTTTTTGAAAACCGTTGCAAGTTTGGTTGTTCGTTCCAACATCAAAAATAAAAAAACTCCAATTCTACAGCTAACATTTTTCAGAATAAACCTTTCATTAGGCCTGTTATAGACTGTGGTACAGCTTATGGCCCACAATGGGCACTGGTATGTTGGGGCCTCTCCATTGTGTCTTGTTTATGACTACTCAAAAGATGGGCATTCCTCTCACAATCCATTTTATAAAACTGAACATAACTGAAAATCATCCTTACTGAATTCAAGTGTGTTTTATGTTCTGCAAAGCATGAGAGCATTCAACAAAGGGGTTAAAAACTCAGCAATAAGGTGTGGTCATTTCATTATAAAATAAATATATTAGATGAGCATTGTTCTCAATACACAAATCAATAGTTTTTTAATGCATGTGACACACTTACCAAAGGGGTATTGTAAAACAATCCATAGCGCATACGTGGGAGTAATGAAAAGACAACTTCCTTGAAGCATACCTAAATTGTCACATTCAAAAGGAATAAAACAATGATGCATAAGCAGAACACTTCTGAATATGAACAAGTTATAGATATTAAATAGCAAGTATGTTCAATACCCTGTTAAAGTCAAATGTCTTTAGATGTATAATATTGTGATCAGCAAAGGCTTTCCAGGTATCACTAAATAAATCACCATATCCATAGGAACTCTGCAAGATAGAACAAGGGAGAGTGGCTGGATTAGAACTGAGATTAAAAATAGCAACATATAAAAATGCAAACATATTATCCCTGTGTATCAGAAATACATATAATTCCAAACATCTGTAAGTGGCAACAGACTGAGATATATGTACTAGTAACCGCAACTGAGTCCATGAGGTTGTCAAAACAGTTATTGATAATTTAGTTACTTTGAAGTTGATGGGGAGTAGTCTAGAATTCTTAGTATGCGACCCTTCATTTTAGTTTTACTATAATAAGTAGACTAGGTTAAAGTAACTATAAAGTCGGTGTTCTTCTCTGACCACTGCCTCCTGCTGACAGACTGTCAGCTGGAGGAAAACCAGAAAGTGGGCAGGGGGTCCTGGAAGCTTAATGTAGAACTGTTGACCCCAGAGAACCTCGAGGAACTCAAGAGGGTTTACCACGGTTGGAGAACCGTGAAACCCTTCTTTGAGTCTCCATCGCTCTGGTGGGAAACCATCAAGGGCAACATCAAGAGGTTCTTTATCCGAAAAGGGGTTCAGAAGGCCAGGGAGAGACGGGGGGAAATGTCCCGACTCCAGAAAAGCATGCAGGAACTACTCCAACTGCAGTCGATGGGGGTTGATGTCAAGGAGGACCTCCGGGAGGTGAAGAGCCAGCAAGCCTCGCTCTTTGCCTCGGAGGCCTCCAAGGTTATCTTCCGGTCCAGGGTCCGCTCCGTGGAGCAGGACGAAACGTGCTCACGTTTCTTCTTCCAGAAGGTGCACAGAGATGGAAGATGTGATCACAAGCCTGAAGGAAGAAGATGGCTCTGTAAGGTCATCGCAGTCTGACATTCTGAGGATTTGCAAATCCTTCTATGCCGGACTGTATGACCTGAAGCCAACAGACAGCACGGCCTCCCAGTCTTTCCTGTCATCTATCACAGAGGTCTTAGACCACGGCGAGCGGGAGAGCCTGGACAGACCGGTAGGTCTGGATGAGCTGACAAAGGCCGTCGAGTCCCTTCAGAAGGGTAAAACTCCCGGAAGCGACGGCTTACCGGCTGAGTTTTACTCGGCGTTGTAGGACTTGACGGGCCCGGACCTCCTGGAAGTATATGAGAGTATGCTTCTGGAAGGCAGCATGTCAGAGTCCATGAGGAAAGGCATCATCACCCTCATCTACAAGCAGAAGGGGGAAAGGGAAGAAATTAGAAATTGGAGACCCATTTCACTATTGAATGTGGATTATAAAATTCTGGCCAAGGTCATCGCCAACCGGGTCAAGTCTGCTCTGGGGTCAGTGATCCATCCTGATCAAACCTGTGCTGTACCCGGCAGGAAGATCTCTGATAGCCTCGCACTACTCAGGGATACGATCGCCTACGCGCAGGACAGGCAGGTGGACACCTGCCTCATCAGTCTAGACCAGGAGAAGGCATTTGACAGAATATCGCACAACTACATGATGGATGTGCTCTCCAAAATGGGCTTTGGGGAGGGAATCCGCAATTGGATCCAACTGCTCTACACAGACATCAGTAGCGCAGTTTCAATCAATGGGTGGGAATCAGATATGTTTGAAATCAGGTCTGGAGTCAGGCAGGGCTGCCCTCTCTCCTCCGTCCTTTTTGTGTGTTGCATTGAACCCTTTGCCGAGGCCCTCAGAAGCGACCCAGGCATCAAAGGGGTTACAATCCCAGGCAGCGGAGGGACGCAAGTCAAAGCCTCCCTCTACATGGATGACGTGGCTGTCTTCTGCTCGGACCCCTCGTCTGTTCGCAGGCTCCTTCGAGTCTGTGAGCAGTTCGAGCTGGCCTCGGGAGCCAAAGTCAACCAGGGTAAGAGTGAGGCCATGTTCTTTGGGAACTGGCCTGACACATCCTTTGTCCCCTTCACCATCAAGGCAGACTACCTCAAGGTGCTAGGGATATGGTTCGGAGCGGCAGGGGCATGCGCCAAAAACTGGGAGGAGCGCATCGCCAAAGCCAGACAAAAATTGGGATTCTGGGAGCAACGCTCCCTCTCCATCACTGGGAAGAACCTTGTGATCCGATGCGAGGTTCTGTCCGTGTTGTTGTACGTGGCGCAGGTGTGGCCTGTCCCCAAGTTCTGCGCAGCAGCAGTGACCCGGGCCATCTTCAAGTTCATCTGGAGATCAAAGATGGATCGTGTCCAGAGGGAGGCGATGCACAAATCTCCAGAGAACGGAGGGAAAAACGTTCCCAACGCCGCCCTCATCCTGATGGCCACCTTTGTGTGCGGCTGCATCAAGCTGTGTGTAGATCTTCGGTACACTAACAACAAGTGCCACTATTTTTTGAGGTTCTACCTGTCCCAAGTGTTGCGGAGGATGGGTCTGGCCACATTGCCGCGGAACGCTCCAAGTAGTTGGACCGTACCGCAGCACCTGTCCTTCGTGGAGAAATTCTTCCGGAAACACACCTTTGACCACATGACTATCAAGCAGTGGTCAGCACGTAATGTCCTTGAGGCCCTTAGAGAAAAGGAGACGGCAGATCCTGTCGGATGGTTCCCTGAGCGGACTGTCAATGTCATTTGGCAGAATGCCTCATCACCAGAACTCACAAACAAGCACCAAGACCTGGCTTGGCTGGTGGTGAGAAGGGCACTCCCCGTCAGATCCTTTATGCACGCCCGAGGGCTCAACCTCACCGCACGCTGCCCTCGAAGCGGCTGCGGGGCTGATGAGACGGTCGCACACCTCCTTGTGGAATGTGCCTTTGCAAAGAAGGTCTGGAATGAGATGCAGTGGTATTTGTCGCGGTTCGTCCCGGGCAGCTCAGTGACACAGGACTCTGTGCTCTACGGGCTGTTTCCGGGGACGCACACCGAGACAAATATCAACTGCTGCTGGAGGGTCATCAACTCGGTGAAGGACGCGCTTTGGTCCACCCGAAACTTGCTGATCTTCCAGCTGAAAGAATTGTCCTCGACCGAGTGTTGCAGATTGGCACATTCCAAGGTCCAGGACTACGTGCTCAGGGACGCGCTCAAGCTTGGGGCAGCCACCGCAAAGGCACAATGGGGAAAGGCCACCGTGTAAAGCGTCTCAACCGAGGCAGACCGAGGGCCGGGTAACTGCAGAATACCCTCGGCCTGCGAAACTGTGTGCCAATCTGAAAAATAACGGCACACAGTAAACTCGGATGATGCATGTACATAGTTTTAAGTAATGAAATGTAATGAATGTAATGTTTTGTAAATAAGCACTGTACTGTAGGGTAAAAATGATTCATTTATTGGACTGTTTGTAACTATTGGATCTGTCATTTGAAATGTCTTATTTGAGAGTTTCTTTTTGTGAATAAAGTATATTTTTGAAATTTAAAAAAACTATAAAGTGCCTTATATATATAGTGAGAATTCACAATGTGTCTGGAACAAAATATGCAAAGGTATTATAAACTGCAAAGCTATTATAAACTGTACAACTACAAATTAACCAAGTATTATAAGCTTAAATTATAATTTCAATATATATGTATTGTGCCTTGGCCAACTTCGTTCTGAATGCAGTATGATGGGAAACACAGTGGTAGACAGGCCAAATTCTTTTAATACAACGGAGCACAGAAAGGCAGCTTCTGTTTTGGATACACGAAAACAAGTTTAATCATAGGCCTGTTATTTAAGGGAATAAATTCGTTCATGGGTAGCGAGGTTGGAGCAGTCTCTCATGCTGATAAGGGAGGCCCCAGTTCCAGCAAAAGAGTGACTCATTTCACCAATTAAAAATCACAGTTGACTATGGCCTTGGTTTTCTAGTTAAAGGGGAAGGAACCTACATGGGCAATAAGCCAATAATCTGTAATTTCTGTTGACAGGTGGAACATTATTGGCTAAGGTAATAATGTTGAATATTGTGATTCAGCCCTCCAGTTTTGATTGACAAGACGGGTGCAATATTGAAACGTTCAGAATAATATAACAATTTAACCTTGTAATATTAGCTCAGAGAGGACACTCAATCCTCATTGACTGTGTCTCTCTCCTGATGCATGCATCACCAAATAAATTCCTTTTCGTTCTTTAACTATATACTGTCTTTCACAATGTATGTATTAGTTGAGTGCGGTTCAACAATTACAGAGCACCCCAGGGGGACACCTTCAGAAAATTCCTTACAGAAGTCATCCAAAATTTAGCTTCCAAAACTGAGAATACAACCTATTAAGATAATTCATGTACAAGCCAACTGAAAGGGACACATAAAAGTCACCAACACTAATGAAAGTGGAGAGGCATTAAAAATACACAGCTTTCCAAATCAACTTATAAAGAGAGAGCCTGGTTCTAACATATTTTAATGATGTGACCAGGTCCCAGACTACATCAAAGAGATAAAATCAGCATTTAATTTATTTTCAAGTGTAGAGTACAGAGACAGATAAGCAATCTGCATGGAAGGTGTGTAAAAAAGTAAAAAAAAGGAAATGGCCTAACTTGTACTGTCAAATAGTTTTCACAGCGTCATAGATGCAAAACACATAACTGTGGCAGGAATAAAGAGACTTGGTACTATTTGAGATACTTGTGATCAAGAATCAGCAATCTTTCTGGAAGTGGTGCTGTTTCATTGCTCAAAAGTTTAACTGTAACTAAGCAATTTTGAAATAATCTGAAATGCAGCTTTTACAAGAGTTAAGAACCGTACCTACAGAGAAAGACACTAAGCTGAGATAGCAGTAGTAGACAAAATAAAATTAACTGTAACAAATGTGGAATTGTTTTTCAGAACAATTTAACACACTCTGAAGAATCAGACAAGCCTCAAAATTATCATTTTAATGAAACATTCAGGTTACTGATGACATGAAAAAAGTGAAAGCACTGGTCAATTTATTTTGAAGTATGGGATATCAACATCACCAGAAAACAGATGTCAGAGAAAAGATAAGCAAATCCAAATGAGAGTGGATTCAGCATTGAATATTATTATACAGTGTGTTTTGTAAAATACAGTAATACTGCATCACATAGATAGGTTGTGATTAATGGCTACTTTCCCAGAGACCAGAATTTTAATAATGAACCATATATACATTATTTGAGATAGACTACCTTTAGCTGTTGATATAATTTTGTATTCTCATTGATAAATTTATTTTACAAATGCAGATTCTCATAGGATGTCTCCAAGTGTCTTATACCCAATGTTCATGAAAGGCACTATATAAATGCATGTCTTTGCATTTTAAGCTTTAAAACCTGACTCCAACCCCGCCTACTTCCAGTTTTAACAGGGGTTGGTCTCATGGCAGCCAACCAACCTGTTCTCAAAGGGTGGATCAATCAGCAGAATGTTTAAAGGACCTGAGTGCCTCAATTTTTACTGGATTTTTATCTCTAACTCATGGAGTTCAGGATTCATGAGGCTCAGAAATCCCAGCAGGTGAAAGGAGGTGAGAAGGGTCAGATCCATGAGGTTAGATGCTTTTATTGCACTGTTTGTGGGTCAGAGGGAGCAAGATTGTTTACCTAAGCCTAACAAGCTTACCTGCATGCCATAAGCCAACTTCCACCACTTCACCCCCCACCGTGACATCCAACCCCCTTCATGATGTCCAACTCTCAGGAGTGGGTAGCCTGGCTGGCTGATAGGTGGAAAATCTGTTGAAAATGTAAAATCCTGCAGTTAATTTCTGCAGAATGTGCAGAGGTTCCTTACTTCTGGGATTCCTGCCTAAAAATCCAAACCCACCCACTCTAAACCCAACCTGAAGTAAAGACAGGGGTCCTAATATTTTTAATGCAGTTGACACCTGAAGACAATTCACTGAAACAAAAATAGATACAATATTTGAGAGGATTTAGAGAGGCAATTAAAGAATGGTGGAAAGGATAGGTCTATAGGAAACCTTGTCCTTCTAGGTGATAGAGGTCATGGGTTTGGAGCTTCCGTCACAGGAACTCAGTTGCTGCACTGCATTCTAAAGAGGTACATACTGCTGCCACTGTAGTGGAGGGAGCGAATGTTTCAGATGGTAGAAGGATGCCAATCAGATGGGCTGCTTTGTCCTGGATGTTGTTAAGCTTCTCGAGTGTTATTGAAGCTGCAATTATTCTGGCAAGTGGAGATTATTCCATTACACTCTTGAATTGTGCCTTGGCAGTGCCTTGGGGAAGCCATGGGGAGCCAGGTGAGTAACTCTCTGCAGAATTCCCACCCTCGATCTGCTCTTGTACTTACAGTATTTATATGGCTGGTCCAATTCACTTTTTAGTCAATGGCAACCCCAGCATGTGAATAGTGACATTTCAGCAATGGAAATGGTCATTGCCTAGCATTTAAGTGGCCTGAAATCTTACTTACCACTTATCAGCCCAAGCCTGAATATTATCCTTGTCTTGCTACTAATGGACACAGACTGTTCCAGGAGTCACAAATGGTGCTGAGTGTTATGTGATCATCTGCGAATATCCGCACTTGTGATATTATTATGGAGGGAATATCATTAATGAAGCAGCTGAAGCTAGCTTGGCCCAGGACACTACCCTAAGGAACTCCTGCAGTGATGTCCTGGTACTGAGATGATTGTTTTCCAACAACCACAACCATCTTCCTTTGTGCTAGGCATGACTCCAACCAGTGGAGAGTTTTCCCCAATTTCCATTAACTTTAGTTTTGCTAGGGCTCCTTGATGCCGGACTCAGTCAAATGCTGCCTTGATGACAAGGGCCATCACTCCCAACTCACCTCAAGTTCAGCTCTTTTGACCATATTTGGATGAAAGGCTGTAATGAGGTCAGGAGTAGTGAACCTGGCGGAACCCAAACTAAATGTCAGTGAGCAGGTTATTGCTGCATAAGTGCAGCTTAATAGCACTGTCGATGACATCTTCCATCACCTCGCTGATGATCGAGAGTTGACTGATGGGACAGTAATTCGTCAATTGGATTTGTCCTGCTTTTTCTGGACAGGGTATATCTGAGCAATTTTCTACATTGTCAGGTAAGTGCCAGTGTTGTAGCTGTACTGGAACAGCTTGGCTAGGGGAACAGCTAGTTCTGGTGCACAAATCTTCAGTCCTATTGCTGGAATGTTGTTGTGGCTCATTAGTCTTTGCAGTGTCCAGTGTCTTCAGCTGTTTCTTGATGTCATGTCAAGAAATTGAACTGGCTGAAGACTGACATCTGCAATGCTGAGAACCTCCAAAGAAGGCCGAGATGGATCATCCATTTGACACTTCTGGCTGAAGATGGTTGCAAATGCTTCAGATTTGTTTTTCTCACTGATGTACTGTATCCCCCATTATTGAGGATGGGGATCTTTATGGAGCCTCTTCCTCCAGTGAGCTGTTTCATTGTCCACCATCATTTACAATTTGGTATGGCAGGACTGAGAGCTTAGGTCTGATCCAGTGGTTGTGGAATTGCTAATCTCTCTCTATCACATGCTGCTTCTACTGTTTGGCATGCATGTTGTATAACTGCTGGCAAGTTTGATTTGAGAGCAAGATCACAATAAAATCATCTGTAGGTCTGGTGTGATTCATTATATTTTGCTCATGTGAACAGTATTTTATTTAGACAATATGCTGCTACAAAATGTAAATGAAAGCTGGAAGCTGATAGAGTGCTACTGAGATCACTCTCTGTTGTACCTTTCTTGTACCTATGATTTGTAATATTAACGTTGAAAATTGAAGCAGGCTTTGCTGCTATTTTTCTGTGCTTTCCTGAAGATAATTCTGCAGTCAAATGAAACATCAGGATACAGGTCATTTCACCATCTGTAACATCTAGCACGAGTGCAGTCATACACTCAGAAGGTAGAGGAAAAATTACATTTCCCTCTCCCCACAACACCCAGAAACACCAACATTCTTAGCTCTGGGTAAACCCACTTAAGAATGATATGGATGGTGCCGCTGTTTAAAAATGCTAGCGACTTAAGTGTTCCAAGTTTTCAAGTTCCACCATTCAGAAAGCTCCTGGGTGATCTTGTGATTACATAGGTTGAGTTTCTGTGAGAGGTGCGGGTCTGGAACTCACAAATCTAATCTGAGGTGCAGAGGAAACATGATGCTGCAGAAACAAGGACTAAGGACAGGCTGTGGATAACAACTACTTATTAGCTTGATCATTTTTAGTGACAGTTGATAGTGTGACCATTTTACTGTGCTCATTTTCAAAAGTTAATGGGGGGAGGGCACCAGGCTGGATGTTCTCTATGGCGGCAAATACTCTTGCACCAGTCCAGTGGAGAGGTAAAATGAGGTAAAGCTGGTGGCTGAGGTCACAATTGGGTACGGTGGAAGGTTGGTAGGTCGGTCAGATCGGGGGGGCTCAGCGTTAGTGATTGGGGGGGACAAGTTCTGGAGCCAGCTAGGAATTAATATTTTTCTGTCTAACATTTCCTGGGTAGAATTCAGGGAAGTAAAAGACAGAGACTTTTGCAGAGGCTCCGAGGGAGCAAGGGAAATACTTGTTGGAAGTTCAAACTTCCCAAGCAATTCCCACAGAGGTCAGCACATCAGGACTTCCACTGGGTCCCGATGTGCATCTTGGGGGTACAGTTGGTCTGACGATCTGAAGACCAGAAAATCTGGGCCATGAACTCTCTTTCCCTACATTTGCTGCATGGCCTGCTGAGTAAGTCCTGCATTTTCTGCCTTTATTTCAGATTTCCAACTCAAGTATTTTTACTTCGCATTCCTATTTCCTGCTGCAGGTGGATGCCTGGTTTTCTGTTCTGTTAGATCAACTTATGTTGCCCCAGACATTTGATCACAAAAGCAGCTGTCAAAATTACAGGATTTGCTTCCAACACAATCACAGACCAGTTTTGATTGCATGCTTCTGTCTGGGAGCCTTGCCCACCAGAAGCGCCTATCGGTACTCTGCCCATGATTTTTCATTTATTATAACACCCATTAATGAATGTACAAAAGATTGGAAGGAACACACTTGTGGAAGGATCAGGAGTGTTACAATCACACTGTTGGGGTTGTATTACAGACTTCCCAACAGCCAGCTTGAAGTGGAGGAACTGATGTGCCAGCAGATTATGGGAAGATGTAAAAACAACAGGGTTGTTGTGATAGGCAATTTTAACTTCCCCAACATAGGCCGGAACTCTACTACCTCGCCCACCCACGGAATCAGATCGGGTGAGGGTCCAACAACGGAAATCTCTGTTGATCTCAGGCAGGGATTTCCGGTCTCGTCCAAGCGAGGTTGTAAAATCCCACCCATAGACCGGGATTCCTTTAGTGCTGGGGGCTTGGATGGGGCAGGGTTTGTTCAGTGTGTTCAAGAATGCTTCTTGAGGCAATATGTAGATAGTCCAACTTAGGAAGGGGCTATCTTAGACCTGGTTCTGGGAAACGAGCCCGGACAGGTGATTGATGTCTCAGTGGGGGACCATTTTGGGAACAGTGATCACAATTCTATAAGTTTCAAGATACTTGTAGAAAAGGATAGAAGTAGTCCCAGAGTGAAAGTACTAAACTGGGGGACGGCTAACTACGGCAGTATTAGGCAGGATCTAGGGAATGTAGACTGGGGGCAGCTGTTTGTGGGTAAATCCACATCCGATATGTGGGAGTCTTTTAAAAGTCAGTTGTTAACAATTCAGGCCCCTGTAAAAATGAAGGATAAAGATGGCAAGATTTGGGAACCCGAAATGTCGAGAGATTGTGAGTTTAGTGAAAAAGAAGGAGGTATACATGAATTTCAGGAAATTGAAAACGGATAAGGCTCTTGAGGAATTCAAAGATAGCAGGAAAGAGTTTAAACAGGGACTTAGGAGGGTAAAAAGAGGCCATGAAATGTCCTTGGCAAGCAAGATTGAGGAGATTCTCCGTATATAAGGAGGAAGAGGGTAGCTAAAGAAAGGGTAATCCACTTAAGCACAGTGGAGGGAATTTGTGTGTGGAGCCAGATGAGGTGGGTGAGGTCCTTAACGAGTACTTTGCATCAGTATTCACAAAGGAGAATTATGTGCTGGATGGTGATTGTAGAAAGGAGGATGTTGACATTCTAGGACATGTTGAGATAAAAAGGGAGGAGGTATTGGAGGTTTTGAAAAACATTAAGGTGGATAAGTCCCCAGGTCAGATAGGGTCTATCCCAGAATACTGAGAGAGGCGAGGGAAGAAATTGCTAAGGCCTTGGCCAAAATCTTTGTATCCTCTTTAGCCACAGGTGAGGTATCAGAGGATTGGAGAGTAGCTAACATTATTCCTCAGTTTAAGAAGGGCAGAAGAGAATATTCGGGAAATTACAGGCCTGTGAGCCTTACATCAGTGGTGGGGAAATTATTGGAGAAGATTCTTAGGGACAGGATGTACTCACATCTGGAACAGAATAGACTTATTGGTGACAGGCTGATGGTTTTGTGAAGGGGAGGTTGTGTCTCACAAGCTTGATTGAGTTCTTTGAGGAAGCGATAAGAAAAAGTGACCAGGGCAGGGCAGGGCAGTGGATGTTACATACATGGACGTGAGTAAAGTCTTCAATAAGATTCCTCATGGCAGGCTAATACAGAAGGTGAAGTCATATGGGATCCGAGGTGAGCTGGTAAGGTGGATACAAAACTAGTTTGTGCAAGTTTAGATAGATAAGTCGCCGGGTCCAGATGGGATGTACCCCAGGTTACTGTGGGAGGTGAGGGAAGAGATTGCAGAGCCTCTGGCGATGATCTTTGCATTGTCGATGGAGACGGGAGAGGTGCCGAAGGATTGGAGGATTGCGGATGTGGTTCCTATTTTCAAGAAGGGGAATAGGGATAGCCCAGGAAATTACCGACCGGTGAGTCTAACCTCAGTGGTTGGTAAGCTGATGGAGAAGATCCTGAGGGACAAGATCTATGAGCATTTAGAGAGGTTTAGTATGCTCAAGAATACTCAGCATGGCTTTGTCAAAGGCAGATCGTGCCTTACGAGCCTGGTGGAGTTCTTCAAAAATGTGACTAAACACATTGACGAAGGGAAAGCGGTAGATGTGGTTTATATGGATTTTAGCAAGGCGTTCGATAAGGTCCCCCATGCAAGGCTTCTCAAAAAAGTGAGAGGGCATGGGATCCAAGGGGCTGCTGCCTTGTGGATCCAGAACTGGCTTGCCCAAAGGAGGCAGAGAGTGTGTATAGATGGGTCTTTTTCTAATTGGAGGTCGGTCACCAGTGGTGTGCCCCAGGGATCTGTTCTGGGATCCTTGCTGTTTGTCATTTTCATAAATGACCTGGATGAGGAAGTGGAGGGATGGGTTGGTACGTTTGCCGATGACACGAAGGTTGGTGGGGTTGTGGATAGTCTGGAGGGATGTCAGAAGTTACAGAGGGACATAGATAGGATGCAAAACTGGGCGGAGAAGTGGCAGATGGACTTCAACCCAGATAAATGCGTAGTGGTCCATTTTGGCAGGTCAAATGGGATGAAGGAGTACAATATAAAGGGAAAGACTCTTAGTACGGTAGAGGATCAGAAGGACCTTGGAGTCCGGGTCCATAGGACTCTAAAATCGGCCCCGCAGGTGGAGGAGGTGGTTAAGAAGGCATATGTGTGCTGGCCTTTATCAATTGAGGGATTGAGTTTAGGAGTCTGGGGATAATGATGCAGCTATATGAGACCCTCGTCAGACCCCACTTGGAGTACTGTGCTCAGTTCTGGTTGCCTCATTACAGGAAGGATGTGGAAAAGATTGAAAGGGTGCAGAGGAGATTTACAAGGATGTTGCCTGGTTTGAGTGGCATGCCTTATGAGGATAGGCTGAGGGAGCTTGGTCTTTTCTCCTTGGAGAGACGTAGGATGAGAGGAGACCTAATAGAGGTATATAAGATGTTGAGAGGCATAGATCGGGTGGACTCTCAGAGGCTTTTTCCCAGGGTGGAAATGGCTGCTATGAGAGGACACAGGTTTAAGGTGCTGGGGGGTAGGTACAGGGGAAATGTTAGGGGGAAGTTTTTCACACAGAGGGTGGTGGGCGAGTGGAATCGGCTGCTGTCAGTGGTGGTGGAGGCAAACTCAATAGGGTCTTTTAAGAGACTCCTGGATGAGTACATGGGACTTAATAGGATGGAGGGTTATAGGTAGGCCTAAAAGGTAGGGATATGTTCGGCACAACTTGTGGGGCCGAAGGGCCTGTTTTGTGCTGTAGTTTTCTATGATGCTATGTTTCTATGTTTCTAAGTGTAGCAGTGGAAGGGTACTTTTCTATTGGAGGTCTGTGAAAAGTGGTACTCCATAAGGATCAGTGCTGGGACCTCTGTTGTTTGTAGTATATATAAATGATTTGGAGGAAAATGTAGGTGGTCTGATTAGTAAATTTGCAGATGATATAAAAATTAGGGGAATGGCGGATAGTGAGGAAGATTGCAGAGGATACAGCAGGATATAAATCGGCTGGAGACCTGGACCAAAAGATGGCAGATGGAATTTAACCCGGACAAATGTGAAGTGATGTGACTTGGAAGGTCTACTGCAGCAGGAAAGTATACGATAAATGGTACAGCCCTTAGAAATAATAGCATACAAAGAAATCTTGGCGTGCAGATCCACAGTTCCCTGAAGGTGGCAACTCAGGTGGACAAGGTGGTCAAGAAGGCATATGGCATACTGGCCTTCATCGATTGGGGCTTATATGAATTGGAAAATCTTGTTGCAGCTGTATAAGATTTTGGTTAGGCCACTTTTGGAGTATTTGGACCATGTAGAAGCAAGAAAATATTAGATTAGAGAGGTATCTGTGTCAGCACAGACTTGGTGGGTTGAAATGCATTGGATCCGCAGTGCTTACATAATGGTAAACACAGTAAGAAGTTTAACAACACCAGGTTAAAGTTCAACAGGTTTATTTGGTAGCAAAAGCAAAAGCAAAAGCAAAAGTGGCTTTTGCTACCAAATAAACCTGTTGGACTTTAACCTGGTGTTGTTAAACTTCTTACTGTGTTTACCCCAGTCCAACGCCGGCATCTCCACATCATACACAATGGTATCCATAGCTTCTGGCAAATAACTTCACCCACTCCAAATTGGACTTCTGAATATAAGTTAGCAAGTCCTATAATTTATAGTGTTCATATTGATCACGTTAGAAAATTAATCCAGTTTTTACTTTTGCAAAACTATTTTTTAGAAAATGTAGTAACTTGAGTAGCAGAGTAAATTATGATCATCATCCTACTGCACAAGATAGCTACTATAAAGCGGCAAATTTACTTTTAATTGCTTTGGGTGGCAATCTTAAAGGTTACTAGAGTTCAGAGACAGTAATAAATAATTCACATTTAGATTCAGATTACCAGTAATAAATGTGTCATAAATAAACTGCAGAGATGTAGGGTTCTTACCATGAATGCAATTAAGTTTACAGTATGTAAAATAATTGAACATTAACTTCTTGCTCTGCATTCCAAAATAATTTAAATTAGAGTGTATAATCAGATTATGTCCAATCGATTTTGCCTTTTGTTCTTGCATATATATATATTTTTTAAATTAGGACTTTGACAACCTAAAACTGAATTGGTATTAAAAGAATAATAGCTGACAGACTAACTGCTTTAGGATTTCATTGTGGATGCTAAGAGAACACGTTTATGCCCACAATTCCCATGGCAGTTGTGATGGGAAAATTCCCTCCAAGGTGTCAAGGCAAGTGAGGGAGAGGAAGAGTTGAGCATCATCAGCATATATATGAAAACTTATCCTTTGCCCATAGACGGTATTGGGCAAATGTAGATAAGAAAAATGAATACTGCTAGGGGGTGGAGAAAAGTATTTTCTGGACCAGGCTACCATGGAACATATAGGTTTCAACCCATGCAAGAGTGCCATCATGGAGCTGAACAATAAAGGAAAGGTGATGGAGAAGAATGATATGCTCAGCAGAGTCAGAAAGCGGTATAAGAAGTTAGAGAAGCAGAGAATTTTGGGAGGGAATTCCAGAGAACAGGGCCCAGATATTGAAAGCCAATGATAGACGGAAAGGAATGGAGATGCATCAGAAGCAAAAGTTGGAGGAAAGGCACCACACGAGAGAGAGAGGTGGGTAAGGCCATGATTCAAACAAGAGGATGATCATTTTAACTTTGAGATGTTGGAGGACTACAATAATGTAAATAAGCAAAAATAGGGATGACAGGTAAGCAGGAAAGGATATGAGAAAGGGAGTTTTGGATCAGCTGAAATTTATGGAGGGTGGAGGTTGGCAGACCAGCAGGACAGCAGGGGAAGTGGTCGAGTTTGGAATTCATGACAACGTGTTAAATGTTTCAACAGCTGATGTGCTGATGCAGGGAATATCACTCAGGTAGAAGTAGGCAATCTTTGTGATAGAGAGACTAGGGGTTGGGAGGTCAGCTCTGAGTTAAGTAGGAATTCCAAAATTTGGCCAGTCTGATTCAACCTGAAACGTGGGTGAAGGAAGAGATCTGAATTGATGGCGTGATCATGGAGTTTGTGGCAGGGATTGAAGACGATTGTCTTCCCAGTGTTCAACTGGAGGTAATCGCAGTGCGTCCAAAACTGGATGCCAGATGAGCAGTATGACAACACAAAGTCCTCACAAGATGTGGTGGGCAGGTATGCCTGGGTGACACCAGTATATATATGTCGTTGTGGTGATAGAATCAAATGGTAGCATGTAGATGATAAAAAGAATGGGGCCAAGATTAGATGCTTAGTGACATTAGAAGTAGCAATGCCTGGGTGGATAATGGAGCCACTACTGAAGATGTTCTGGCTGCATAGACAGGAGTGGAGCTAAGTGAGTGCAGTCCCACTGAGTTGGGCAATGGAAGAGAGGCACTGACAGAGGACTGCAGTCGGCTTCATCAAAGGTTTCAGAAAAGTAGAGAAAAACAAACAGCGATAGAGCACCAGGACCACAAACTGAAGGTATACAATTTATGACTTTGATTAGGGCTGTTCCTGTTCTGTGGCAGAGTGGGAACCTGATTTTAGAGAGCTGTCAGAAGGATGGGTCAAAGATTTACTGAAAGGATTCAAACAAGGAGCTTTGAGAAAGATGGAGAAAAAGCTCAGAGGTAACAGTAGTAAATTTATTCCCTAACTCTACTCTCTCCTTCAACTCCTCTTCAGTAAAGGCATCGGCAGATTCTACCAAACAAACTATTGCTCCAATTTATATTACAGAAGAATATTTTGTGAAGACGACCAATGGTCCATCAAGCATGTTCTTCCAAACTTCCCATCCGGTTCTTTACCATAATTCTGGATCTAATAGCCAAGTATGCTATTTCCTAAAAGGAATCAATCTAATTCTTTCATAAAACCTACCATGCAAGTTTGTTCCATCACCCTTAGCAGTAATTTGTTTCACAATTCTATCATTGTCCTACTATGAATTGTTGCTTAATTTTCCTCTTTTCCTCTGATAATCTTGGCTTTGAACCATGTCTCTAATTTTTCCATTTGTGGTTCAGAGTCGCCATATCCATAAAATTTTGAGGACCTCTGTTGAGTGCCCATTCCCAGGTTAGAGTACCTTTCCTCATTATGCACTCTCAAAAATTCAGGAATATTCTACCTCACAGACCTCCTCAGCATTATTTCCAATACTTCTACATCTTGCCTATAATAAAATCAAAAAAGAAAACAGGACTTCAGAGTTCCAGGTGTGGTATTCCAATAGTCAAATACATCATCCAATACCTTTTGCTCTTTTGCATCTGTTAGATCATATAATGACACCCACTTCCAGAAACTACTTTTAAAAGTTGTCTTGTCAAACAACAGGTTGCATTTATATAGTGCCTTTATTGAAGAAAATATCCCAACACATTGCACAGAGACGTAAAGGACGAGAATGGACACTGGGCAAAAGTGGCTGACTAAAGAAGTGGGAGGCGGAAATGTGAAATGCCAGCAGGAGGGAACCCCAGAGATTGAGTCCTGGGCAGTTGAAGGCCACCACTGATGGGGAAAAGAGTGGGAAGTGCAAGAGTTGAAAGAAGAACGCTCTATGAGTGCTGTAGCACTGGAGGATGCACAGATGCAAGGCGGGGGAGGCAAAGCCATGAAAGAATTTAAGCATGAGGATAAGCATTCTAACTTGGGGTTTTTCCTTTCCTGCCCTTGATGTTTTGCTGCATAAATTGAAGGCAAATGGAAAATACAAATATCCACTGCTTTCTAACTGGCCACAAAGAGATATGCAACAGTAATTCAGGGATCAGTTACTATTTTGCCATCCTTCTATGTTCCCCACTGGTATCCCTTGTGGGATCTTGAACTTACCAGGTAGGGAACCTTGGGTACCAATTCATTCTCTGCCACACTGTGAGCTGATTCAGAATTTCTCTCGACTTTAACACTTATGAAGGATTTTCTTTTTGAAATTTTGAAATGAATTATGATAATGTAGAGTAGTAGAAATCAGTTGCAGGAAGCATCTTCCTGCCTGTTGGCACCGATTGTGAAGCTAAACTTAATAAAATTCAAAATCTTTGGAAAAGATATTGAATCAGAAGTCAGCTATGCTGCACCAAAACTAATTCTTGACTTCCCAAGCCAAACAGACATGATTCATTCTAAAACAAGTGCGGAAAAATATAAAATGCAAGTAGGCCAACAATTGTAAACCAATAAAGAAATGCAAACCAAACTGGGATATCACACTTACTGTGTAGAAATTATAACTCGCTTGAAAGAACTTATTAATACTTATTAACTTTTCCCATTATTTTCTCAGATTTACCTAGAGTAAATAGAAGATGACAAATAAAGGTCCCATTATTAGTGTTCCATGATCTATAGCAAATCAATGGTGTACTCACCGTATCCCACATTACTATGTTCAAATCAGTATCAAAAGAATTGTTGATATGTTGGGAAATATAGAGATTAACAAAGTCGCAGAAATGGTGGTACATATTGACACCTGAAAGTTAAAAAAAATTAAATTAATAAATGAGGGAAAATTTGTTTAGCTACAGCTAGCTGGTGAATGTTCAGCTGGGGTCACTTACAATGATATCATCAAACTGTTAGCCTCTTAGTAGGGTACATGCGTCAATCACCAACATCTTCACCAAAAAGCTCTGACTTAGTCCGCGGCTGGGATTCTCCAGTGCCGCTGCAGTGAATGGAGTTTCGGCTGAGTGTCAAAGTCTCCATTCTCGCTGGCAGCAGGGCAGATACAGATGAGATCGGAGAATCCCACCCCTTACCTCTTTATATAGACATATTCAGTGTTTGACAAAATCTTAACTTGAATTATTTCTGAAATGTTTAAAACAAAGGCTTGTGAAAATATAAGTTTTGTAAACACTGAACTGAACTACAAGGCTGTGATTAAGAACTCAGATCTGTTAATAATTATGAATAAGGAATGTGGATACTATATACATAAGATGTTGAAGGAAAAGTTGAAAGCACTATACAAAATCTTTTAAGGTCAATATAATTATGCATATGCTTGTTTTTATACTCAAAGCAACAGGAAATATAGTGAATATTTAGAATTTTCTAGGATTTTAGTAGAGTGGTGCATGATTAATGACACTAAATGTTGTCAAACGCTGTGGGATTGCTTTGATGGTCCATCAATAAATTTTGATTACCACTGTACTCATGATGCACTAGCTCCACTTGAATTAAATGGACATTGCTAAATTTGAACCAATTTGTTGGAAGCCCGATCAAAAGAAAGTCACAGATAAATCATTTCCTCTTCCATTAGAAGATGTATCTTTTAATTCTAATAAACTAGATGTTGTCCAGATCTGTTGTGGATTAGTATGAACTGCTCCACTATCAGAGGAGCTGTGAATGAAAGTGAACTCTGCAGAATCTTAAGGAGGGAGATTAATGCACAGTTCTTGATAGGCAAATGAAAATTGCCACTGTGTATTGCAAGTTTACACTCAACCATTTAAATTAATTGCTCTCTGCGATACACAAAGATGAGATAAAAGCAGAGAGTGCTGGGAAAATCTCTGCAGATCTAGCAGCACCCGTAGAGAAAGACAGAGTTAACGGGGGTGATTCTCCCATTCTGCTGCACTAATTTTTTAGTGCAGCAGGCCAGGATATTCCAGCGGTGCCCAATGCGCGGGATCCGCCCTGCTAGTATCTCCCAGCGCCAGATTTCCGGCGGCATCACATCGCATCAAATTATGGAAATAAGCATTTCCATATAATTTAAATGTGATTAGCAGCCCCGGGACTGAAGTCTTCTGGCCTGCTAGCATCTCCCCCCCAACACCCACCCCGCTCCCCCACCCACCCACCCCCCAAGCCAGAGTGGTTCACTCCAGCGGGGATTATGATAGTTCCCAACTTTTGGGGAGCTAGCAGCTCGACCCTGCTGGAGTAAAGGGGGTCAATCAATGCCCACCTGAGGGTCGGGCAGACGGGGAGAGGGGTGGTACACCCTGGGCATTGCCACCTTGACAGTGCCAGCCTGTTACCCTGGCACAGCCCAAGGGGCACATTGGCACAGCCCATCGGGCATGGGGCAGTGCCAAGGGGGTGTGGCCTATGAAGGCAGGACCTGATGGGGCGAACAGTGGGGGTGGGGGTCCCGCTGCCACTCTGCAGTCGAGACCAGTGGGGGAAGGAGAGAGGCCAGCGATCATTACTGGCCATCGGGGTGGTGGGGGGTCAGATCGCTGCGGGGGATTGGGGAGGGGGGGGGGTGTCAGGACTACAGGTGGGGTATCGGGACTGCGGACGGGGGGGGGGTGTGGTTTAGGGACTGCCGGTGGAGGGGGTGACACCGGGGCTGCAGAGTGGGGGCGGGGGGAGCGTCGAGGCTGGGCCGGACATGCATGGGGGAGCGAGCGATTGGGCTATGGGCGGGGGTGGGGGGGCGGAGGGTGGAGAGCTGGCATTGCAGAGGTCGCGGGGCTGGGCAGTGATTGAGCTGGCCAGCAATTGGGAGGCCGGCAGACAGGTCCATTGCGCATGCGCCGATCTCGACGCTGACAAATCGGCGCGTGCACAGTTGTCCGCTCAGCACTATGCTGCCAGCCTCCCAGGTGGAAATAGGCACCACCCCCTGATTTCTGGAGTGAATTACACTAGTGCTCTCTGCAATGCACAGAGTGTGGGAGTTTCTTCTCTGAACTCCCACTGAAAAAAAGTGTGAATTATTCCAGTTTTGACGTGGATTCAACATTTAGTATTTTTTGGGGAGAATCCCACCCAACGTTTCAAGTTGAATATGACTTCTTCGGAACTGAAGGGAGGTAGAAATGTGGTGGGCTTTATGCTGTTGAAAGAGGGGGGAAGAGGAGGGGGAGGTAGAACAAAATGGATGATCTGGGATAGGTTAGAAGGTAGGAGAGATTAAATAGCAAAATGTCATGGAACAAAAGGCAAACAGTATGGTACTGGCTGTACTAAAGAAACAAAGCATGGGTCCATAGTGAGTGTTAAAAGCAGGATGATGGTCAGCACTGTCTGAAAGCAAAAACATAAACATAAACATAAACACAAACTGCCACTGGGGGGGGGGGGCGGGGGGGAAGAATCAAAATGGAGGACAGAGTCCATGGTCTGAAATTGTTGAACCTTTGCTTCCAATTTCTAACATTCTCTAACCTTCAGATGGTCCATCTCCAACACTTGCCTTCCCCTCCTTGACTTCTTGGTTTCCATTTCTGGGGACAGGCTGTCCACTAATAATCACTGCAAACCCATCAATTCCCACAGCTACCCTGACTACACTTCCTCACACCCTACTTCTGGTAAGGGCTCCACTCCATTCTCCCAGTTTCTCTGTCTGAGTCACACATGTTTCAATGATGCTATCTTCTACAACAGTGTTTCTGACATGTTTTCCTTTTCCCTCAACCGAGGATTCCTCCCCATCCCTCCCACCACTGTGGTTTACAATAGCCCTCAACCATTTCTGATCCATTTCCTCTCTTGCTCTTCCTCTACCCTTGGATCCCACAACCGGGATAGGGTTCCCTTTGCTCTCACTTTCCACCACACCAGCCTCCACTTCCAGGGACTGTCCTCTACTACCTCCATTGTGATCAAACCACCACACACATCTTCGCTTCCACTCTCCTGTCAGCATTCCAAAGGGATCATTTCGTCTGTGACAGCCTGGTCCACTCCTCTAACACACCCAACATCTCATTCCCTTCCCACACAATCACAAGATATGCTACACAAACCCTTTTAACTTTTCTCTCTTTACTGTCCACGGTCCCAAATACTCCTAGCTGAAGCAGCGAGTTACTTGTACTTCTTCTAATTTAATCTACTCTATTCATTGCTCACAATGCCATCTCCTCTACACTGAGGGGAACAAACACAGACTGGGTGAACAATATGTGGAACACCCCAGCTCAGTCCACCCCAATTTCCAGTTGCTCACATTTCTGTCCTTGGCCTATTGTGTCATTCCATTTTGAGGAACAGTACCTCACCTTCCAATTATGCACTTTACAGCCTTCTGGACTGAACATTGAGTTCAACAACTGCAAACCATGAACTCTGTCCTCCATTTTTACTTGTTTTCATGCTTCTGTTTTCAGAAAGAGCTGTTCTTTATCCTGCCATTAACACTCGGGGCGGCATGGTGGCACAGTGGTTAGCACTGCTGCCTCACAGCGCGAGGGACCTGGATTCGATTCCCAGCTTGGGTCACTGTCCGTGCAGTTTGCACGTTCTCCCCATGTCTGCGTGGGTTTCCTCCAGGTGTACCAGTTTCCTCCGCAGTCCAAAGATGTGCGAGTTAGGTGGATTGGCCAGGCTAAATTGCTCCGTAGTGTAAGGGGGACTAGCAAGGGTAAATGCATGGGGTTATGAGGATAGGGCCTGGGTGGGATTGTGGTCAGTGCAGACTCGATGGGCCAAATGGCCTCCTTATGCACTGTAGGGATTGTATGGTTCTATGAACACTCACTCCGGACTAATGCTTTGTTCCGTCACTGCAACCATTACCACTCGCTTTGCCCTTCGTTCTATGATATCTTTGTCTTTTAATCTGGTTCACCCTCTAACCTATCCCAGACCTTTCCTTTTGTTTTACCTCCACTTCCCCCACCTTTCAACAGTTTAAAACCCATCACATTTCTACCTCCCTTCACTTCCAAAGAAGAGTCAAATTCAACTCGAAACATTAACTGTTTCTCTCTCCACAAATGCTGCCAGACTTGCTGAGTTTTTCCAGTTCTTTGTTTTTATTTTAGATTTCCAGAACCTGCAGTGTTTTGCAGAATTTACAGTCATCTTTTCACTCAATACTTCAGAATATTTTTACATTTACTTTCAATTGATACAATTTAAAACATAAACATAAAATTAAGTTTCGAAAATAGGCAATATGAATAAAATAGCAGCTTACTTTAGATACAAGAGCTCGACATTATGCAAGAAGCATCTAATGGAAAATTATTTGACTTTACCTGCATCTAGCTTCATGAAGTAGGTTGGCTTTTCAATAATGAGGTCACAATTTCCATCTTCTATCAGTTGAAAGTTCAGCTGAGAATATGATTGTAGTTCTGCAAACCTGTGCAAAGAATAGATTATAAATGGTACAAAACTACTGAATCAGTGCAGTCTAAGGATAGCAACTATTTTGTAATTTAATCATTGTTCAATTTGCTCCAGTTTAAAATGTCAAAGTTTCCCAGTGTCATATGCAACCACTGCATCTTTCATATTAACTGAATATGTTGAAACGTACCATGCCATAAATAGATGGCTTAGTTTCCCAGTGTTGACAAATTTTATTCTAACATTATAATGAAGACAATTATGTGTCATTATAATGAAGGCAATTGAATGGAAATACAAAACTAGCTTGTAAACATGATATTAATCAGGGAATATGAGAATCCCACTTTGCCGTTCATATCACTTGTTTTCATTTTTAAACATTATAGGCTGTAGCACTGAATTGCAAACTGTTACTTATTCTTGCTGTTGGGGTTAATACTTATGCAAAGAAAAGGTTAACTGTGGAACTGTTTTTCTACTCCTACCCCTCCGTTAATGCTTCGCCATTGTCAGCTACTAGGAGTTACAAGAAACCGGCCAAGGATAACTTTTCTTCTCTCAACATTGCCTTCTGATAACACAATCAAAACTGGAAACCTCCTAGGTGGGAAATCATTGAATAAATCCACCAATCTCTGATTCTAGAGTAGTGTACTGAGATACATATCAACTATACTAAAGGTGTAACATTTTGGGAAAATATCAGTCACCGTAGATTTATTAACAAGCTAGAAGTTTTATTACAAATCATTGAACAATTCAGCAGAGGAGATCATTTAGTCCAGCCTGCTGTGCTAGCTCTCTGAAACTCCCTGCTCCCCATACTCCAGATTTTCTTTCAATTATACTCCAATTGCCTTTTGAAAGTTAGGATTGAATCATATCTGACATTAGACACTGTATTCTGAATTTAGCAAGGACAGGTTGGTTGAATACAAGACTCTATCTATTGCAAACAGCCGAAGGGAGATGTTTGATATGATCATTGGGACATACGGCCCTGTACTTGGTATTGTATCAACACTGAAATTCATTTACCACATTACTCCCTTGTGTGGTAAAGAATGTCTCTTTGGCTTGAAGGCAGCATCCTGTTAGTGGAAAATACCACACATGTTACAACTGCATAGGAGCAGCATGGAAAGGCTAGCTTTACCTGTTGCTCAAACAGGGCGGCACGATAGCACAGTGGTTAGCACTGCTGCTTCACAGCTCCAGGGACCTGGGTTCGATTCCCAGCTTGGGTCACTGTCTGTGTGGAGTTTGCACATTCTCCTCGTGTCTGCGTGGGTTTCCTCCCACAGTCCAAAGATGTGCGGGTTAGGTTGATTGGCCATGCTAAAATTGCCCCTTAGTGTCCTGGGATGCGTAGATTAGAGGGATTAGTGGGTAAAATATGTAGGGATATGGGGGTAGGGCCTGGGTGGGATTGTGGTCGGTGCAGACTCGATGGGCCAAATGGCCTCTTTCTGTACTGTAGGGTTTCTATGAATTTACCCTTCAAAGGTTTTTGCGGTAGACTAGGCATTGTTCAGATCAGAAAGTGACACCCTTAGGCCCATTTGTGAGTATGCTTGATACACAGCAATTCTTACATCTGTCCTGATGAGTGAATCAATAGCAGGAAAACTTTAACAGCTTGTCTCTTTTTTCATCAATACTCAAGACCCGAACTACCAAGCAACTAATTACACCTTCTCCTCTTCTCTGCAACCTTTGGCATGGTTAACCACACTATTCTATTCTAACCCCTTTTCTCCATTTACCTAGGTCAGTGAGATTGCGTTCTCTTGGTTCCACTCCTACCCACCCTAATGATGAGTATCTCTAGCAATGTCTTCTCTTGTGACTATTGTAGTGGTACTGCTGAAGCCCCATAAGGATCTTTACTTTACTCCTCCTCTGACTCATCCACAGACATGAGGTCAGCTTCCACATTTATGCTGATGACATCCAACTTCTCTTACCTTTGCTGGCCTCCTTACCTGCTCCCAACCCTTCCCCACTACCACAGTCAAACTGCACATTCACATTCAGTTTCCTAATATTTCCTCCAGAGAAAAATTGAAAAGACTGAAACCATCATCTTTGAGCCTCAACACAAAATGTTCCCTTGTCAACTCCAGCCCCTTCCATGGTCAATATTCTAGGAGGATCCAGAGTGGTTGTAATTCAGGCCACGAAAAAACCTATTTTCCCATATGCTTTCCATCACAAAGATTGTCTGTTTGTGCCTCTGTAACATCTTGTCTTTGCCCCTACCTCAGCTCATCTGCTTTGGCCACTTTCAACCATTCCAACTCTCTCCCACCTTCCACCCTCTATAAACATTTGCTCATCCAAAGTTCTGCCAGCCATATTCTATTCCACCCACCCTCATCTACTCCTGATCTCCCATGCCTCAAATTTAATATTCTCATCCTTGTATTGAAATTCATGACATCAACCCTCCACCCACCTTCTGTTACATGCTCAATAGCCTGTGGCCTCCCTCCAAACTCTCCACTTCTATGACTCTCCCTTCTTATGTACCCCCTCCACCCCTTTTCCACAGAATTTGCGGCCATGCCTTCATCTGCCACATGATTTGAAATAAGCCCTTCTACTACCTCTCTATTTCATTCTTTACCCTCAAGATCCTCCTTAAAACCTATTACTTTGACCAAGCTTTGGGTAAGCCATTCTAAAATCACCTTCTTTGGCTCAGCACCAACACATCTGTGAAGCATGTTGGGATTTTCCACATTTAATGTGTTATATAAATGCAATTTGTTGCCACAGTTGCACAAAATATGTTGCATGTATAAAGGTACTAGTTCTGCCGCTATGACAGGCTCTTAATCTCAGCCATGACTGGTAATCCACTGTATTATATACAATTAAAATTCTGCAACAACAAAATGAATCATTCCAAATTTTGTATAATTCAAGATATATTTCAATTATACATCATTATACACTGTCTTGAGAAGTGACAGAGATCACAGTGCTTGCTGCCACTACTTGTTAGTTTGTAACTATAGCATCCATGATGATAAACCAAGAATGGTGTATTATAAACTGAAATCTTTTCGTAATGATAACCATACAACAAATACAGAAAAAACATTAATTTTCTCTAATAGTAATGCATTCCCCTATTTTATATTTATCAAAATTACAAATTATGTGTTGTACCTTTATTGCTAATACTTAATTAGTCATACCAAAGTCACACAATATCAACTTCTTATATCATTTCAGCAACATTAAATTGTTTGTTTTACATTTATACAATATTTCTTTCAGCACTGATTTATTTCTGTTAAAGTGTATGATTGAGTATAAATCAAGTTAGAAAACTCAAAATAATAAAATTTTACGGCCTCTTATGCTTTCTTCCACCACGATGTGGAGATGCCGGCATTGGACTGGGGTAAGCACAATAAGAAGTCTCACAACACCAGGTTAAAGTCCAACAGGTTTATTTGGTAGCACTAGCTTTCGGAGTGTCACTCCTTCTTCAGGTGAGTGAGGAGTTGTGTTCACAAATAGGGCATACATAGACACAAACTCAACTTACAAGATAATGGTTGGAATGCGAGTCTTTACAGGTAATCAAGTCTTAAAGGTACAGACAATGTGAGTGGAGAGAGGGTTAAGTACAGATTGAAGAGGTGTGTATTGCCAGGACAGTTAATGAGATTTTGCAAGCCCAGGCAAGTCGTGGGGGTTACAGATAGTGTGACATGAACCCAAGATCCCGGTTGAGGCCGTCCTCATGTGTTCCGCACCTCCATAATACTGTCCAACTCCATCTTGCCTCATTCATCTGTTACTGAAACCATTAAATCTCTGTCACTCTAAGCTGAATTATTCCTGCACTTTACTAGCCAGCCTCCCATTTTCCCATCCTCCCTAAGCTTGAATTCATCCAAAACACTGTTTCAAACATCCCTGTTTGCTGACCTATATCAGCCATGCCTCTGCTTTAAAATTCTCATCCTTGCTTTTAAACTGTTAATGACTCCGCCTCTTCCGATCATTGCAACCTCCTCAAGCTCTACAACCCACAAGATCTCTGTGTCTGCCCAATTCTGGCCTCTTGCACATTCCCAAATTTAATCACTGCACTCTTGGTAGCTCTGCCTTCAGCTACCTAGGCTCTAAGCCTCTTTTCCTTTCTACCTTTCTCTCTCCTCTTTAAGACTCACCTTTAAGCCTACCCAAAATGGGACAGCATTGTGGATAGTATTGAGGACAGCATAAAACTACAGCAGGCTATTGATAGATTGGGGGAATGGGCCAAGCTGTGGAAAATGGATTTTAATATAACTAAGTGTGAGGTTCTCCATTTCAGATCAAAAAAGGATAGGTCAGGGTATTTTTTAGAAGGCATAAAGTTAAATTCAGCAGATGTCCAACGAGATCTGGGGGTTCGGGTGCATATCTCCTTAAAATGCCACGACCAGGTGCAGAAAATAGTCAAGGCGGCCAATGGAATGCTGGCTTTCATATCTAAAGGGCTGTAGTATAAGGATGCAGATGTTATGCTGCAGTTGTACAAAATCCTGGTTAGGTCCCACTTAGAGGACTGTGAGCAGGTATGGGCACCACACCTTCGAAAGGATGTTTTGGCCCTGGAGAGAGTTCAACACAAGTTTAGAAGAATGATACCTGTACTTCAAGGGTTAAGTTATGAGGGGAGATTAGACAAAATAGGCCTTTATTCTCTCAAAGTCAGAAGGTTGAGGGGTGATCTGATAGAAGTCTACAAAATATTGACAGGGAAGACAGGGTGGATAAGGATAAACTGTTTCCACTAGTTGAAGGCTCGAGAAGCCAGGGCCATAATCTAATAATTAGGGCCAAGCCGTTCAGGAGAGATGTTAGAAAACACTTCTACATAGAGAGTGGTGGAGGTTTGAAACTCTCTTCCTCAAATGGCGGTGGATACTGGTTCAATTGTTAGGTTTAAATCTGGGAGAGACAAATTTTTATTGAGCAGGGGTATCAAGGGATATGGGCCTAGGGCATGCACATGGAGTTAGGCTACAGATCAGCCATGACCTTATTAAATGGCGGAGCGCACTCAAGTGGCTGACTGGCCTACTCCTGTTCCTATCCGTATGACCAATCTGTCCTAATATGTTATTATGTGTTTCAATGTCTGGTTTTGATAATACTCCAATAAAGCAACTTTGGACCTTTCGCTAAATTAATGATGCTATATACATTGCTGTTGGTGTTATATCTTTTCATGAAGACTCTTTTTCAACACTCCAAAAGATGTTTTCTCTCCCTCCCTTTAATGAGTCTCTGCACCAACTCGAACTGAAAGATGACTTGTTCCAAATCTCCAGGAATAGTGAAATCACTCATTCTGCAACATGTAGAAGAGTCAATGAGAGAATGTCCTATTTGAGGATGCACTGAGATTTCATGTAGCTGAGAGGTGCAGTAAGTTTTATATTTGAGGTTTATAAATATCAATGTGGATAATGCATACTCAGCAAACAACAATAAATCCACCCAAGATAAAATGCAAGACAATTTGCAAAGAAAGTTGTTAAAATGTAATTAATATTCCCCAGGGATGGACTGTTGAGTAGCAAACCTTGCATATCCCAATATTGAACTTCAGTTAAGACTAAATTAAGCTGTTACAGTTGCATTTATGACTAGCAAATATGTACAGAGACAGGTGGACATTTCCTTAACTTAAAGCCTTTGTGGTAAACAAAGGATGAAAACAAAAACAAGTTGAAGCTTTTCCAAACATCTTGAAACATGAATTATCATTCACTCACAATAAGTATCTGAATATCACAATACTGAAAAAGTACATAAACTTGCCAGGACTGGAGAGGACTCTTATGTTCTCCTTCAGCCAACAGTGCCTTTTTGTCCAATTTACAATAGCCTCCAATCTCACCATCCTGAAGGAAATCTTCCTTGTATCTGTTGAGGCAAGATCCACACTCTTGCTTTACAATTCCTAAAGATTATTAACATTGAGACCTCTATATTACTATTCTGCCATCGTTACAGATAAAATATAAAACACCAACGATTTAACTTCTAGTATCCCTTAAGATTTAATTCTTATGTATTCTCAAAAATTGGTATTCCAAAATCATATCATGTTCGAAAAGGGCACTTACAATTTGATTAAAAGTAAACATACCTTTAGTGGGATCTACATTTAACACAAAGTGTTTGAAGAACCCAATGAGGCCAGGGACATGAAGGTTCAGCCAAACTTAACAGCAGGATCTCAATGTTGTTTTAAAAATTTTATTTTCCACTTATCAGCAGACCAAATTGATCGTGTGCCCAACTGCTGGTCGGGCGAAACAACAGCAGCAGCATAGAAACCTTACAGTACAGAAAGAGGCCATTCGGCCCATCGAGTCTGCACCGACCACAATCCCACCCAGGCCCTACCCCCTTATCCCTACATATTTACCCACTAATCCCTCTAACCTACGCATCTCAGGACACTAAGGGCAATTTTTAGCATGGCCAATCAACCTAACCCGCACATCTTTGGACTGTGGGAGGAAACCCGAGCACCCGGAGGAAACCCACGCAGACACGAGGAGAATGTGCAAACTCCACACAGACAGTGACCCAAGCCGGGAATCGAACCCAGGTCCCTGGAGCTGTGAAGCAGCAGTGCTAACCACTGTGCTACCGTGCCGCCCTCCACTGTGCTACCGTGCCGCCCTACATGACACAATGGAAGTCCCTTGGGGAAGGTCTCTGGCGATCAGGAGATGGGGAAATCTTGGAAAATGATACAGAGAGGCTGCTATTGGCAGAAGGCTTCCCTGAGGGGCTGGGTGAGCACTCCTGCTCCTCTAGCCCGCATGAAGTATTGTAAAAGGCATTCACTTTCATTGCCAGTTTCCCGGGAAACTCAGATGCCAGCAGTCTAATTTAAATATGGCTTCCATTCCACTGTGGGGACCTTGTTTAAATATGTTAATGAAATGCCCTGTCTCTATAAGGTGCACACTCACACAACAACGATCATAAAGAAGGTGGTAGGTAGATCAGTGTCAGGATGTGGTTGTGATTTGCATACTTTAGCAAAACCCACCCCCCGCCCCCACCCCAGCCCATACTACTCCCAACCTCCTTCCACCCATTGGTGGGGGAGGACTGCTCATTCTGGCTACATTAAAACTGTAGCCTAAGAGATTACCCAGTTCTTTTTGGAAGGATACTTCCTATTTTATTGCATTCCCATGTCCAGCATTCATTTACTTTGCCACGTTAATATCCCAGTGAGTTAAGTCTCATCCAAAGTGTCTGCTTATTATCACAAAGAAGACATTTGAAACCAGAGACCTATCTGTGCTTCTTCTTGGGTTTCTCAAATCAATGTAGAGATTCGTAGCTCTGCAGTAGCGAGTATATTTTGAGCACACTAAAGATGAATCTCCCTGAAATAAAACCCCAGAGGAATGTAATTAGTTAAACCTAAGAAATAAAGTTTGGAAAACAACAGTTTTCTAACAAATTCTAAAATAAGCAACTTAAAGATTGTTTTCAAAAACTCACTGGTTTGGCTGGTTCACACAGTGTTTTCATCTCACGAAGCATTTCTTTTACATATCCAAAGTCAGCTTGCTTCCAGAAAATATCCTGTGCTGCTTCTATTGTGTTGGCCCTGTGACAAAACGTAGAATGAATCCTTTCATGTACGATTCACCCATTTACCAGTCAAGCAGCAAATTCCCCAAATCTTGAGGTCATTCTTTAGCTGGATCAATCAAACAACAGTGCAAGTGGAGATAAAGAGGCAGTGCCAATCTATACTCCTAACCGAGGGGTTGATCGTTTGATCTGCGCTCTAGGGGGTAGTATTTTCCACTGACAGAATATGCTTAAAAATAGAGAATTTTAGGATGAATGGATAGATCATGTTTGCTGCAAAGACTTCAAAGGACACATAATGCTCAAGGAGTTATAAAATAGAGTATTTCATAAAACATCATGGTGCACTTTGCACATTGACAGTTGTAGGATAGATTACCCTTACAGGATAAGTGGCTTGGCACAAGCATTGAGTATAATGGGATAGTTAGAGTATAATGGAACCTAATTAAGCTAACTAAGCATGATTACAATAATCTAACACAATTAAGGCCCAGGGACAATGAAAAATTACTAAGAGAGAAGTAAGGATGAGCTCCTCTGAACAAGGTAAGGAACTTTACCGTGCAGAGTACAGATACTAATTGGGGCCCTTTGTTCCCATGGTATCATAACTAGTCATGTGACATTGACTGAGACAATACCAGCAACAAAGAAGCAATTTCAAGAATATGAGGTGAGGTTCTTTGTCAGGTTAACAACTTCAACTGATCAACTCCTAGCCCCATGGGTCTCCTGAAGGGTAAGTAGGTAGATGCATCCCTTGCTTGAATTAATTGTGAGTGATCCAATAAAATGTTTAAAGTTTATTTATTAA
The DNA here is from genome assembly GCF_964213995.1 of Mustelus asterias. Classification (NCBI taxonomy): domain Eukaryota; kingdom Metazoa; phylum Chordata; class Chondrichthyes; order Carcharhiniformes; family Triakidae; genus Mustelus; species Mustelus asterias. The sequence goes on along the minus strand of NC_135803.1, from coordinate 116,902,488 downwards.
TGTCACAAGTAGGCTTACATTAACACTGCAACGAAGTTACTGTGAAAATCCCCTAATCACCACACTCCAGCGCCTGTTCGGGTACACTGAGGGAGAATTTAGCATGGCCAATGCACCTAACCAGCACATCTTTCAGACTGTGGGAGGAAACCAGAGCACCCAGAGGAAACCC